>NC_143013.1:299309265-299359265 GCF_055824585.1 Amblyomma mixtum | reverse complement strand
CGCTTTTATTTTGGTTATTTTTTTAGGTTTCCGTGAATAAATAGATCCAGTGAGAGACTGCATAGCTGCAAATTAGGCCCACGGAAATAAAAATAAGCCCGAACTCTTCGCTGTCGCCGATAGCAGAGCGGCAAGCCGCCACGGGACTGGCTGAAAGGTTGGTTGTCTCCTATACGTCAGCGGTGAGTTCAAAAAAAAAAAAAAAAGATGCCCAGGCTTAGCTTGGTTAAGCCAAAAATGCGTTGCATATTGCGCGGTCTTTTTGCGCGAGGTATTGCTTGGCGGCACTCGATAGGAGCGCCCCCTTTGAAACGGGGCGGTGGCAACCGCCACCATGCTCAGCCGTCCTTTTCTTTTTCCTTTTTTTGTTTTCTTTCTTTTGTTTTTAACTTGGTTGGTGACGTCACGTCACCACGGGACGTGACGTCACCAAACCACGTGACGTCACGTCACGTGGTTTGGTGGCTGCCCGCGGCCGCGCCCAAGGGCTGAACTGAGTGATTGCAATATGCTACGCATAAAAGGAGGGAGCCAGGGACGTTTAGTCTGATTTAAATTAGGGAAATCGGCCACACAGGACAGTAATTCGAAGTTTCTAAGAATGCTCGGAACGTGTAGATCGAGTTCCCACGGTAAAAAGACGAGTTAAGATTCCTCTTTAGTGTACCTTCAACATTTCTTCTTGTTCTTTCTCCTTCGTTGGCAAGCGAGCAACCTGCATTCCGACAACGGCCAACGGAAACTCTCTCTCAAGGTGCACATGTCGCAACGCCGCGGAAATGACACTCCACACATACGCAGTCAAAGATAAAGCGCGCGCCCTGATGAGTTGTCACCCCGACAATCGCGCACGCATTCAACGAGCCCCGATTGTGCGCGCCGCCTCCGCGGGTAAAGCCTTTCAAACGGCGTCGAGCTGCAGGCAGGAAGGCACGCACGCTCTCTCGGGGGTGAGTCGAACCTCGCGTGATATGCCACGCGGTCTGGTCGTCGCCCGACGAGGAAGCGACGGTGGTGCTGCCGTTGATAAAGAAAGGAAGAGGAATAGTGCAATAGGGAGAGGGGAAAAGAAAGAGCGGGGAGGGAGCGGCGATGATGACATTCCGTCAGCTCGCGTGCGCCCGTCCATCTTCCGAGGTTGATGACGGCGACGACGACAGCCGCCGCTCGGCGGTGGGCTGACTGGATCCCCGCTCCTCCTCGTTGGTACTGTTGTTATTTGTGGCTTAATGCCATTCTGTCCCTGTTGATGCCTCGGTGACGACGATGCTGCGCCCTTGAGAAATACCCAGCTGCTCTCCCCAGCCGGCGTTCCCAGAGCTCTCGTTGTCGCCGTCGCGATGCGTGGCAACTCTCCTCCTCTCCCCCTTCTATAGTCATCTTCCTTAGGTAATTCTTCCTCCCAGAGCTTTCGCACGGAAGTCGGCGGACTTTATCTGCGGTCGCAATCGTCGCGCCTGCTGCACCTGGGTCGTTAGCTGGAGCAGCAAGAGTCGCAGCAGCAGCAACGATGGGTGCCCTCTTTAGGCATCGTCGAATTCGGGAGAACGTCTGCTGCGCTACGGAGTGAAGCGCATTTAAGATTAGCTCAGTTTTCTGCGCTGGTCATTAAACCATCGCTTCGGAACCCTCTTTCCATTCGACGAGCGCAAAAAGAGCGCGCGTTTTGATTTTTCTCGCTTATGGATGTCTATAAGAGAGGTCCGCCTCGGCCTTTTGACTCTGCTTCTTCACTGACTCAGTTCTAATAGCTCACCACGTCGTGGTCATCAGTTCGGGGCTTTTTATCGCTTGTGTATATTTAACATCTAGGACTATATGTTTAGGAGTGGCGCAACCAGGAGCGTGATACATAAACGGGCCTCATCGGTTGAGCTGAACGATAAGAAATGCCCTCCCTGTGCGAATGGACCAAAAATGGCGATTAAAGGCCGCAACTCATCCAGTTCATCGTATAATGCGGCGAGCTGAGAGCTAAAACCAGCGTTTATGAGCCACTGGCCACTTCTATCTCCGCAGCTGCTATCACGCAGATGTTGATGGTTCTGGCATAATAGCCACATATTGCACAGAAAATGTAGGAGAAAAAAAAAACTATAAAAATAAAACCAGTTGAAACGAACAAGCTAGTATCGACTCGGCAAGGCAATAAAACGTGCATCCGCACAGAAGCCTATCTCTGCCCTTGCTCTACAAACAGCGATCGCGGGGACCCGTCTTCAGTCTTCTCTTCCCCCTCCCGCTCTCCCCCCGCACTTCGTGGCCGCTTTGCGAGCCGCGCAAACCTGCTGATCGAGAAAGTGAGCGACCACTTCGCAAGCGCCACTTTGTGGGGGGCCCCCGTGTTTATACTTCAAATTTCACCGGGTGAACTATGTGATGCGAAGCCATGGTGCGCGCGCGGTCAGGGCTAAGTACAGAATCCCAACGGGCGTGCGATGCGCGCGCCGCGGCCGATAAGAGGAATTCGGATTTTCTCCCTCCTCTCTCTCATCCTTTCTCTCTCTCCGGAGCCAAAGCACACCCTGCTGGTTGCGCGGCTGGCTGGATGCTTCGCCCTCCCGCGCCCATCTTGCCCCGTTGTCGTCCGCGTAGGGGCAAGAGGGATGGGAAGGTGGCCAAGAGGGATTGCCGATAGCCGCCGCGAAACTTGACCCTCGATCAGATACCGGCCGCATCGGGACGGCCGCGCCGTCGAAAGACGTCGCTCGTATATCACACGCCGCCGGACTGGGCCGAAGCTGCTTCGGCCTGTTGCAGCCGTGGACAAACAGAGCGGTGCGCCGCCGCGGCGGCGGCGGCTGCCGTCTGGCGTTCGAGGGCCATTCGTTAGCCGGGGCCCACGAAGAGACGCGCGCGCACCCCGACGAGCCATGGGAGACGCAAGGGAGAGAAGGGCATTTGTATTCCTCGGTCTCTGCTGCTTCTTGCAGCGTGTGGTCACCAACGGAACGTCCCTGCATGGACTGCACAGTCCCAACACCCGCCGCTGGAAATTATCTCGAAATGGAAATCGTTTTCTGCTAAGTAGCCCTCCTTAGTGTAGCATGGACGCTGACTGCGCTGCGTTGCCTAATTTACGGTATCAGCGAGGCAGTGCCGGCGTGCAGTGAAACAATTCCAGGTGTGGCCAATGTTTATGGCTGAGAGCTTGTAAGATTCGGTGGGAACACAGCAGCACAAGTTTACGGAGTATCTACAAATCTTTAGTTTCCGGCGTTTGTTTCTTTGAACAAGTAGCGCCTTCAGTGAGGCCTTGTCGGAGTCTTCGGCTTCCCTTTTAGTCATTGTAGTGTATATATAATGGAGTAGATACTTTGTAGAGGTTTGTCCCGACTACACTCGCGCGCATTATCTCCTTCCGGCATCAATACGACAAAAGTGAATGTACTCATTTGTAAATCTTTGGATAAGGACTGTGCGAACAGTTTCTCAGAGAGAACACAGCATGCTCTCTAGTACTGCGTCCGTACACCCTGTGAGTACTTGCCTCCACTGCCTTAGTACTTCAGAACCTAGATCGAAGTGAACTCTTTTAAGGTTATGAACCTAGTTCAAGCTTTGCATGTTCACTACAAGTTATTCATAGAGTTATGACGTCATTCAGCAGGGCAGAGGAATATCAGTGTTTTCATGCCAAGCAACATAAGCAATGATCCGTGTTAAGCAAAATCCTATAAATTTTGCAAGCAGTCCAATCTCGATTGCTACCGACTCTGAGGTCTCGTCACTACTACTCCCACAGCGCGAAACAAGGGCTGATCTTATTCTTAGAATTAATAACTTTTCTATTTGAAAAAGAAAAATACTAGTGCATCTAGCAACCAGATTCTATTGCAATGATGTGAGCTCTGCACCATGGCTACTAATCTGCGCTGTGCTGCTTTCGTGCACTCTTTCCCCGTTCTCTCCAAGAGCTGCATATTCGTTGTACCCTTGAAGGCTGCAGTGAGAAATAGTCCTTTAAAACGGATAGACCGCAGAGCAAAAGGAGATTGGAACAAGATTTGGTTTTGGTTTCATGATGTTTAAGGTCCCAAAGCGAATCAGGCTATGGCTATCAGGGGCACCGTAGTAGTGGGCTTCGGATAATTTCGACCGTGCACTTGGGGTTCTTTAACGTGCACTGACATCGCACTGCATAAGGGCCTCTATCATTTCGTCTCCATCGAAATGCGACCGCCGCGGCCAGGATCAAACTGGAGTCTTTCGGGTCAGCGGCCGAGCACCCATAACCACTGAGCCACCGTGGCAGTTACAATGGAACAAGGAAGATCACATATGCCTCGTCCTTGTTTACGCTGCGTCTCGTTTGGTTTAAACGGACTCGATGAAATAGCCTCAACCAACATTAAGGTTTTTCTGCCTATATACGTATTGAATCGTATTTCACCTGGCTAATATTTTTATGAGGACACTCACCACGTGACTATAGTCCTTTCATTTTGGATAGGTTTGGTTTGGTTTATGGGGTTTAACGTCCCAAAGCGACTAAGGCTATGAGAGACGCCGTAGTGGAGGGCTCCGGAAATTTCGACCACCTGGGGTTCCTTAACGTGCACTGACATAGCACAGTACACGGGCCTCGAATTTCTCCTCCAAAGAAATTCAGCCGCCGCGACCGGGTTCGAACCCACGTCTTTCGGGCCAGCAGCCGAGCACCATAGCCACTGAGCCACCGCGGCGGCGGTCATTTTGGATATATCATTTTTTTTTTTCACCACTTTCTGAATAGCGAGCCCATCGATTTCACCCGCCGCACCTAAACACGTGCACTCAGCGGGAGCCTATTTCTGTAGAAGCAAACTTTAGGCTTCCTTGCAAAAAGCAGCCTCAAGGTCTTAGGCGGAACTACGCGTGCGTTCCTGTTCAGCGAAGTAGCATAACCTGATTTATAGCTGCCGAAGGGCTTTGTTTCCGTTCAGCTTCCTTTCGACTCCCAACCGGCGAGAGTAGGAACACGCCGAGAACAACAAAAGAACACAAATCCCACTCCGGAAGCAAGATGCGCGAAACAGGTAGCGCTTTCGAGACGATTGATGGTCCTCAGAAGCGCGAGAAACGGCATGCGCGAGTCTCGAAACACGTGTTCTCGCTTGTTCACCAAACCTGACGACGACGCGTCTACGACGTTTAAGCAAGACAACCCTTTTAGCCCTCCGAGAGTAAACGGCCAGGAAGAATGATTTGTCAAACTAAGCGTTCTCACGGGCAGCAAAGTGTCTCCGTGGACTCTTTGGACAATGAGACGCAAAGTGTTTCTGGAGAACCCTATTTTTGCCGAGATAAACGGCTCGCATGCACGAAGGTGGCCCCGATAGCTTTCGGCTGCCGGCGAAGCGAGCTGCGCAGCCTGTCAGCTGCTGTCTTTCTTTTTCTCTCTCTCTCTTTCTTGTTCCGCTGGTAACACAGTGAGCTTATCGTCGACGAGCGGCAGAAAGCAAGCCTGTTCTTCGCAGCGGGCCACGAAGTGATCCCTGGAACAAAAACATCAACTCTGGTAGAGAAAAGAGGAATCGGAAAAAGAATGAGCGCTACCAGATCGGCAACGACAAAATGAGCCCGACGGACAGCAGTGAGAAACTGCGCGGCCCGCGGACCCTCATAACTTAAAGCCGCGTATATATACAGAAGCTGACAAGGTTTCGAGAAGCCCTCTTTCAATCCCTCATCTGTATCGCATTCTTCACGTGCTCCCCGCGCTATCCACAGAGAAGAGCGCTTTCTCTCTCTCTCTCTCCCTGCTTCACTCTCGCCATTTCTGGAAGTTTCTTGTGCATCTGGCGCGGCGCCTGTATTGGCGTATATTTTTGAGCGCCCGCGGGCTGCCTATCCATCGTTTGTCAGTCACCGCCGGCAAAAGTAAGGGCGGAGAGGAGGCGCGCCGGGCGCGTCGCAAGATGGAGCTGCTTTCCGTTCCTTCATTAGTCATTCGCGAGGAGGAATTTTCGGCGGATCCGTTTTTCTGCTGCTTTAGCACGCCCTGTGTATACGCGGCCTACCCCACTCGACCTCCTCGCTGCTCGCGCAAGGAAACTCGGCTGCTCGAGAGGTCGAGCTTTTAGTCTGGTAACAGCGAAATGCTCGAAGCGCTTGCACGCCTATGAGAAAGCATTTGTGGCAGTATATGTCAGCGAGGGGCTGTAGCTTCAGGTGTATGAGTTGTTAAGTACTAGTTGCTACTTGGTGGGCATTTCGAGGCCTGTCAATGCGAGAGCAAAGGACGGTCGCAGGTTCAAGTATCCAATTCCAGAACCTCTCACATTAACCAGCGTAAAAGTATACCAGGTTCGTGATCGAACATGAAATCGTTCACTGGAATCGCCAGTTTAACTATTAGACTTGTCGCTTTACACATGTAAGTAGCGTGAATTCATCATTACATGTTTGTTGAGGTTGGTTATCTCATCCTCCTACCTAACATTCTGCCGCCCCTTGCTATGCATGACTTCTCTCGTACTGGATTCCAAGAGAAGGCAAGCGTAGCAGGGGGCGGCAGAAAGTTAAGCGGGCGGATAAGATTAAGGAGTCTGCGGGGATAAGGTGGCCGTAGCTGACAGAGGACAGGGTTAATTGCAGAGATATGGGAGAGGCATTTGTCCTGCAATGGGCATAGTCAGGGTGCTGATGATAATGAATAAGAAGTGCAATGCGTGTTCGACCCCTCTGCATCGTCTAAGAAACCGTGCATAGGTTTGTTGTGAAAGCTAATGCGACAGCGAACCAGCAGCCGAGTCCACGAGGCCTTGCTCGCAAGGGAGAACGATTTATGAGTAGCTGACATTCCAACACGGGCAGATAAGCAGGCAACGATAGATAGTCAAGGTGCTGGCCCATAATGAACTATCGTCACGCTCAACTACAACTTCGTGCATGCATCGTCTATTAGCAACCGCCAATTCTAACTTTAAACGCACAAGACGTCTTGGTGAGAGAGAGAAAGCGACCCTCAAATTTTATTGCGATGCAGTGTCGAGCCAACACCCTCGTGCCGGCGTCACCAACGCCAGTTGGTCATACTTGGCGTCCTGTCGCGTCCTTGCCATAGTTATGCAAAGGCTTCGTACGACTGCAGCAAACATGATTCTGCTTCCCGGCTGCAAATTGAGGCTCTTCAGTGGTCTTTTGCAGATATAATGAGTTTCTGATCGTGCCAAGGCGCACAACAATAATTCGCAGCAAAATGAGAGCTCTCAGGCGTGTATCCAAGGGATCCCTAATATCCCGCCCCCCTTCCACCATTTTCGGCGATACATGAAATTAGCTTGAACCCCTACGAACAACAACAACAACAGGAAAAAGAAGCTCACTGAACGATTACAGTATTCGGTAATGCGGCGAATTTCAAGTGTATACCTGTTGAGATGCTTGACGTGTGTTGATTTCGCGGTATATTAAGGTAAGGAATCTGAGGGAGGCGTGTATACATGTACTGTTACAGAGCCGCCTTTTTATTTTCCAGACAGGCTGGCTTTTCGACTACCCCTTTTCTCCCCGTCCCTGATGGTGCCTGAAGCGAGCCTTGTGATCTGAGAAGTGGCGGAAGATGTGTTCGAAGAGTTGGAACAGTCCCTGATTCTGATACACTAAGTTTTTACATGTGTTTCTGTACGTCGTCACAGTATTTGGGAGGGGGGGGGTTGAAAGACAGGAATGGGAACACTGGATCCTGGTGCCGGAGGCGCTCGGCCTATGCTCGGGCGGCGTGTTCAGCAGCAGCTGCAGAGTGGGAACTACTCGTAACCACCCGTAACACTCCGAAGTGCAGTGGCTACCATGGTCACTTGTGTGCAGAATTTCCACTTCTTTAGCGTTAGCTTCAAGTAAACTCAGCCAAAGCACCAGCCGTCTTGGAGGTATGATTTTGGAGACAAAGACCTTGTGCGATTGCTTTGCGAATAGCTCTCGATAAAGTCGAAGACTGGGCATTGTTCATTACTTTAAAATGACATACACTTTTTGTGCGAAAACATTAATGGCCTCATAACCTGGACAATGCCGGTTTGTGGTGAAGCCTCAGAAGTTAGTTACGTAATGCGGGAAATGGCGAGAAATCAACGAAACTTTCAATGAGGTGACCTTGGCCAACCTGGAGAAATATAATTATTGAAGCGACCGAGTTTCGATCTCGCGGTGGCGAGAACAAATCAGCCTCGCTGGCCACTGCACGATAGCCATACGATATATCGCCGCAGCCTACCATGCCTCATGTTAAACTTCAACACGCACACTCGCTGTGCATTGGAAGTCTTCGTATTCATCAACTTTCATCTGTGCGCAAATCACGGAAGGAAATGAAACGCGCTTTGAATCACACTTTCAGGTATATGGTGTTGATGTCCACCCAAAAAACCTGCTTTCGCACAATATTTCTTGGTGAGCAATGCTAAACAGCCAGAATTTTTTTTTCTTTTTTCAAAGAGAGATGAGATTACATACTTGTGTTTCTGCGTCGTGTTTCCTGTATGTACTTCAGCAAGAGATGTTGTCGGGCTAGTTGGCTAGATACTTGTAATGCCATTAAAGGTTATGCGCAAAAAAAGACGATACGAAGACAGAAGACACGACAGGACAAGTGCCAACTAACAACTGTTTGTTAGTTTGCGCTCGTTGTTAGAGTTGTTAGAGTTGTTAGTTTGTGCTCGTCCTGTTGTGTCTTCTGTCTTCGTGACGTCTTTTCTTGCGCATAACATTTCATGTCATTACCTTCGTATGTGTTTCTCTCACGGTGAATGTGTCGTTTTTTCGTACCCTATTACGCATACAGGATTGTTTTATTAGGTTTATTAGTGACAACTTTAATATACTTCAATCTGAAGTGTTCCTGATTTTTCCCGCTTTGCAAGTTCCCCTCGTTTGGCGACCGTAATCCGCCTTGAGCTGTATTCCGGCATTGTCCAATGATCCCCGTATAATCGCAGTGAAACTTCCTTTCCATTTCTCGCGGCATCCAAAACTGAGCCGACGCGCAGAAAGGCATGCCGTGTGCTGAATCCGCTACCCTGAGGGTGAAGATGGCTCGGCCTATCGCAGTCGCTTATTCCCGGCGGCATGGCGTACCGCTACTTCAAAGGACGCCGACATTAATTCACTTTGGAGGGGTCGCCGTCTTCCCGCGCGCTGTTCCTCGAGACACTGGCGTTGTTTTCACGTCTCTCGTCAGATGGATGCGACCTCTTGCGGAAAAAAAACGGTGTCCCGCCGGCTTTCTACTCCCGCTACTCACGGTAAGTATATATACACCGAGACCGACCAGGTTCCGGAAGCGCTTTTTGGGCTCGTGCTTTATTATCGTCATTTGTTCTTGTCTCGACAAACCGGGCTGTGATTACTACCGGGTCAACATGGTTGCTCGTACGACACCTGCGCACAAAGGGCGATCTCCGTGGAACAGTTTACCGTGGTTTTACAGTGACTTTAACGATCTCGTAAATGACACTGAGTGGTATAATAATTACCCGTGCTCTTTCGCTAATACGGAAAACACCACCACCGACGACAACGATGCATCAGCCAAGACTATCTTGGCTCGGGTCGCCGACACTATTTTTTACTGCTCCGCACTCACGCCCATTCTCTACGGTCCTGTTCGGCTTCTTCGGCACAATGGAGGCTCTGACAGCGCAGTCCCGTTCCAGGGTGTGAAGTGACCGATGTGCGAACTCGCAGCAATCTTCGCTGTTTCTTTCTCCTTGCTGTTGCGTTTCGGCGCTTGTACGGTCGAGAAGATCCATTGGGACACTTCATTTATTTTCTCGTTCCGTCTTTTCAGGAGTGACGTCTTCACTTTTATGGCACCGCACATTCTTTTGGACGCACCCCACGGCGCAGCTAGAAGCGCAGAACAACGGTATAACTAGTGCGCTTCACAACAAAGACATTATTTAAGGCGGAATGAGAAAAGAGAACGAAGGAAAAAGAAACTTTACTGGAGGCAACACCAATGCTTGCCTCCTTATTTTTTCTTTACAGGCGCATCGCACCTGACACTAGTAACGTAGCGTAATATTTATTCCCCTCTTTCACTTCTTCGTAAAGTATACTCGACAATAGACCATATTCACGCTATCAATCAGGCAATAGAGAAATGTGTAGAATATAACCAGCCCCTATATACAGCGCTCATTGATTACGAGAAAGCATTCGACTCAGTCTAAACCTCAGCAGTCATGCAGGCATTGAGGAATATCAGGGCGTAGAAGAGTGTTATGTGAAAATATTGAAAGATATATATAACGATTGCACAGCTGCCATAGTTCTCCATAAAGTCAGCAATAAAATTCCAATAAGTAAAGGTTTCAGGCAGGGAGACACGATTTCGCCTATGCTATTCACCGCTTTGTTTACAAGAGGTATTCCGGGGCCTGAAATGGGAACAGTTGGGGATAAGAGTTAATGGAGAATACCTAAGTAATCTGGGATTCGCTGATGACACTGCCTTCCTAAGTCACTCAGGACATTAACTGCAAAGCATGATCAATGAGTTAGACAGGCAGAGCAGAACGGTGGGGTAAAAAATTAACATGCAGAAAACCAAAGTAATATTCACCAGACTAGCAAGAGAACAGCAGTTCGCAATTGGTGGCGAGGTGCTGAAAGTAGTAAAAGAATATGTCTATTTAGGGCAGATGGTGACAGCTGATGCGGATCATGAGATGGAAATAACAAGAAGAATAAAAATGAGGTGAAGCACATATGGCAGGTTCTCTCATATCATGAATGGCAGTTTAACAATATCCCTCAAGAGAAAAGTAAACAACAGCCGTATCTTACCGGTACTCACCTACGGGGCAGAAACGTGGAGGCTAACAAAGGGGTTTAGCTTAAGTTGAGGACAACGCAGCGAGCTATGGAAAGAAAAATGATAAGTGTAACGTTAAGAGATCGGAAGCGGGCGGCGTAGGTGAGGGAACAAACGCGGGTTAATGACATCCTAGTAGAAATCAAGAGGAAGAAGTGGGCTTGGGCAGGGCATGTAATGTGAAGGCAAGATAACCGCTGGTCCTTAAGGGTAACGGATTGGATTCCAAGAGAAGGCAAGCGTAGCAGGGGTGGCAGAAAGTTAGGTGAGTGGATGAGATTGAGAAGTTTGCGGAGACATGGTGGCCGCAGCCAGCAAAGGACAGGGTTAATTGGAGGGACATGGGAAAGGCCTTTGCCCTGCAGTGGTTGTAGTCGGGCTGATGATGGTGGTGATGATGAAGAGCCCCAAGTGGTCGATATTAAAACGGATTTTGCCAGACTCCACTTGTTCGTCATAGCCGTCCGTCCGTCCGCCCGCCCGCCCTCCTGCCCGCCTGCTTCTCCGTCCGTCCGTCCATCTTTATGGTCATCTGTCCGTCCGTCCGACCAGTTCAACTCAGTTAAATCAAATTTCACTGCACGCTTATCGATAGCAGTTCTATGCGTCGTTTAACGTTTCATTTGTGTGCATGCAGACTACCTGAGAGCCTAGACCACCCGCGTTTTTCGCATCAAGGCATGAGAAAGAAAACTCTTCAAACGCGTTGCGGTATATATGTAACACACACACACACACACATCTCCAGAACAATATTCTCATCTTTCGGTTTTTCTTTGTATTTTTGGTTGTCTCGACGCATTCCCCAACGGTTAGTCGTTCTTTACGCACATTCCGCTGAGGCGGCTCGCACCGCTGGCGCACGGGACAGCTAGAGCCGCACGCACCGGTGATTAATGAGTGCGTCTCGAGCTCTGGACAAACAGGACAGTTGACGGTATATCCTCCAAGAGCCCAACCCCGCATGCCCGCACACGCGCCCGCACGTAGGACACGCGGCTGTCCGCTGGGCGCGCTAAGTATGCACCAGAGACCAAATTAGAAAACTCGCCGTGCTCTCCCGTTCCCGTACTCGCCACAGGAGCGACCAGTGACGCACACCCGTTCGCGGCCAACGCTGGCGCGATCCGCGGCTGTCAAGAGTGTGGCCGCTCGCAGCAAGTGTCTGTGGTACAACGCCCAGGCGGCGGCGGCGAGCAAGGCTGACCTTTGGCGTGTGTGGCTGCCGCTAGCCCGTCCTTATCGATCACACTTCGATATCCGTGGCTGTCGTTGTTCCATCATTGTTCTCGAAATGCGCGAGGCAGCGGGGACCGGCTTGGCCTCCTAGCCGCGCTTGCTGTGTACGTATGTATATGTGTGCAAGGAGCGGCAGGCAGAGAAAGATTCGCAGCAGCGCTGGAACGCGACCGTAGGAGAGAGCTGCGCAGGATTGGTTAAACCACAGTACCCGCAGTGGAGGCGAGACAGGCTTTAGGTGCGGTGCCTTGTTGGAAATGTCTAGGTCGGTGGCATTCACGGCGCTAAGCACCGGTAGCTGGTTCCATATTGGAACAGTGTTGTGCGTGTTAGTCGTCAGGCTGCTACTATGGTGGCCTGATATCTGTTAATGGTTGCGTTGGTGCGGGGCGTGGGAGCCACCAGAACATTAGACCGACAGAGAAGCACGCATAGTTGTATTGTTTTGTTTTACCATCTCTCTGTATGGACGGTGTGCGCATTGCAGCATTATGAACCCATTCCAGTTCGCTGCGCGCAGCATCGTTTTGGAGAACAAATTATTCGACGATGCCGTTTGAAATAAGGCAGTTGTACGAGAACCGGTCATTTTGAGGTTCACCTGCATAAGCGCGAAAAAATACTGATCCAACGGCTGTCTCAAGGCCATTTAATGCTTGGCAGAGTCGAAGAGTGATAACATACAGAGGTGAAAAAAAGCTGACAATTATAAGAATGACTCTAAATCGAATCTCTGGGGTGTAGAAATAACTTGTGGGTTAGATATCGGGAGCCAGGGCTGATATATGTTTTAGTATTGCAATCGACGGTATGTTTTTAAATCTAGCCTCGTTTCTAAAGCAGTACTACAACGCTAGTTCTACAGTGCAAAATATTTTAGGCCAACGTCATATTATTCCTCCCTTTGCTCTCTCTCTCTCTCTCTCTCGGTTCGGCATGAATCGTCATGCTGACAGTTGCACAATTACGGACCAATAAAGCGTATTCCGCGTAACTCTCACGACAGTTTAAATGCTGTGAGCAATGTACTGCAAGGTGCCCCTTATTGATTAATTGTTGTTATTTTATTCTCCTATTTTCTCCGGCTGGGTAAGCGCGGGACAGGAGTCAGAAGCAGCGGCATAAGCGCGAAGCCATGCACTCATTCACCTGCACACGCTTTTTCTTCGACTGGGCGACGTGCCGCACACGCGGGTGCCGGAGATCTGAGGAGGTGGAGCTCATGAAATTCAATGTCACGATGCTCACTCGGAATGAGGCGTTTTTCACCCACTCTTCTTCTTAATGCCTACAAAGTGAAACTGCCTTGAATTAAACTTTTTTTTGTTGTTGTTTTCGTTCTCTCCGCATGCACACCCTCGACCACGCTGCAACTGTTCTTTTTTCTTTTACCTGCGCGCGCGCGCGTCCGCCTTCCGTCATTTCGAGAATTGCGTGACTCACCGCCTCCGCAGTCCCGCGCGTTTCCGCCGCGCCGCGATTTCGCGGTGATTTCGCGCGGGTAGGCTCGCGGGACGCTGCGCGATGTGCATTATGTATGTGCTGTCGACCGCTGCGGGTTTACGCAGAAATGACGATCGCGTAGCGATTACTGCGAACAAGCGAGACATACAACGATGAAGAGACACTCACACACACGAACACTGCGGTCGAGCGAAGACCACGACGACGCATGTTTTATACCCTCTCGTGGCGCTGTCGAAGATCGAAGCGAGCGTTCGCGGAGGCCAGCGCGGGCGAGACGTGCTTTGGGTGCGGTTGGCGTATAAACGCGAAAAGCCTGCTCGTGAGCGAGCTTCGCTGAAGCGCTTTCTCGTAGCATCCCCTCTCCTTTTCTCTGTACACGATGATCTCGACAGAACCCCTCCCTCTTCACCCTTGTCCCCCTTCGTCTGCGCGCGCGTCTGAAGCTTATTCCTGTGTCTCTTAGCGTGTATACAATGCCTGTTCCCGTTAAGAAGCTGGGCGTGTATTCTGCGACGCTGACGTATTTAGGCATACATTATTATTCCTTCCTGGGCCTCTTACTCATTCGGCCCGACGGCGAAGAAGAGTGAGCGAATACCCGGGCTTTCTTCTGGCTTGCGACACACTGTGCCCTACCGGGCTAAGCACTGCGCGCTTTGTCTGGCGGGGAATGGCGGACGAAAAGTAGCGCCGGTCGTAAGAAAAGAAAGCGCTTGACTTCGTGAAGTTAGTGGTAAGATATGCGGCCGGATTCGCTGGAATATTCGTGAGTACATAAGCTTGCTTCATGGTCGTCCCACTCCCGTGCATTGCACACGGTACGGAGGGGTCGCTTGCCTAGCTGTCACAAGAGATGCTCAGAGCATAGCAACGGCACTGCGAATCGCGTTGCTGTGTGCTTGTTGAGAAATACTAGTTACTACGCATGAAAAAAAAAAACCGTAAAGTGCTGCTGGTTACACTATATCGGAGCTACTGCGCGTCTTTAAAGCCGTCTCCGAGCAGCCGTATAGTTGCGGGGAGACTGCCTCTCCGGTTTATGATATACCCACCAATGACTTTCATAACGAGTCCTGTAATTTGCTAACGAGTTCAGGTCCAGTGCCTAGATATTCAGTCTAACTTTGGAAATTGCTAAAGCAAGCTGGAAACAGCGGAAATGCTACATATATCTAATGATTAACGTGACGCGCTATCCGGCACAACTAGCGGTTTTTATGACAGGTACAGCAGCGCTAAGCACATACACAGACAATGTAATACTTAATATTACGATATTTCGACTCGACAGTCATGTCAGACTTTTTTTTTTTATGGTTGTGCCGCCTGCTTTTCAAGAGCCTGTGTCTGTTAATAGGCGAAGGAACATTAAAAAAAAAGAAATGCATTAATCCACTACGGGTTCTAAGTAAAATCCGCTAGCAAAGGTCCCACACAATCAATTCGTTCCTCGCGCACTAATGCACGACACCTTTCTCCCCTGAGGTCTTTATGAAGATCATATTCCAAGACGTCGAAAACGTTTTTATGGCCACTAATGTTCACGCTCAGTAAGATCTCTACTATAAGCGCCAGAAAATAACTAATAAAGGCATGGACGGTACAGGCCGTTTGGAGCCACTTGAAGACAGCCGTTATAGAGCAATAAAGCACCGTCCACAGGGGCTAAGCTGAATTTTAAGCGTTCTGATAACTGGATGAAAATTAGTATGTTTGGGCACGCACTAATGACACTGTGTAACCTCACGTGTGTAACCTTCAAATTGGGTCATTTAGCGTCAAACAGCAAACACTCGGCGCATGGCGTCCGCCTTTGTGCTCAAGGGCTGTTCAGCCACATGTATAGTAGACCACAGGCCTGTGTCACAGGCTTTGCCACTAACACCGTTCCCTCCTCCTCTCTGTCATCTCGTTTCCCCCGCAAAATCCCGAGGGGGGTGCGTTTTCTCCAATAGGGGGCAATGGGTGCCAGCATTCGTCACGTATAGCCGCCAAGGCTGTTCATTTCACGGGGATCGACCGTTTAAGATTAAAAGGCGCCCATTATTTGCATGCCGACTCGAGAGCCGGTGGGGGGGGGGGGTTGTGCATCGGCTCCCGCCAAAAACCCACTACGCACGCTCTCAGCCACACACGAGATGCGTGCTATACGAAGCTCGACACACACACACACACGCACACCGCGCCTCGCGACCTCCGTCATTTCATTCGCGCTTCCCCGGGAGCCTTTTCCTTTAATCCCAAATCCCGCGGCGGCTGCGGGAGCGGGATATCCCGGGAGCTCGTCCTTGCTTCCCTAATCCCCACGGCGGCTCCCCGCTTGAGACCGGCCGCCGTGGCGTTCACTCTAGGGGGACACGATCCCCGGTTGGCCGAGTTTCCCGACCGAGTCCAGTCATCGCACGTTATTGCCCGCGACGCATCCGGCTGGACCGCGCTCAACCTTTCATCCCTACCTTTTTCATTTTCTTTCCCTTTTTTTTCTTCCCTCATCTCCTCTTCATTGCTTTTCCTCTTCTAGTTCCCTTCCTTTTCCATTGTTCGCGAAGGTCCCAACAGGGCGCGCTTGACGCGTTTTTGGCACCCTGGGCTCTGCGTAGCTTACTTCACTCCGCGAACCGCCACGCGCGATGGCTGAGCCCGCGTATGTGAGTGCGTGCGTGCGTGCATGTCGCGAGCCTGCGCGTGAATCACGCAACCGCTGTCGCTCTGCGTTTACAGACACACGCACGCACATACGAGTCAGCACGCGTACTGCCTCCTGTGAGTGTGTGTGACGCGGTGGGGCCGTTAGTGGCGGCGACCGCGTTTTCAGAACAATGGGGGGCGCTCAAAAAGTCACGTCACCTCCAGCGCGATCTAGGGCTATGGGGGAGTGGACCCTGGGCTCGGCGGGACGCAGCCTCGCGTCTGGCGCACGGGACAGGCTGGGTGGTCGGGAGGGAGAGGAGGAATAAACAAAGAAAAAAAAATGAGAAACTGCACCGCCATCGAAGCGCGCAAGCTGTCGCCCCAGTTCGAGCTATGGCACACTTTCTGGCGTCGGGTTTCGAGTTGGGACTTCTTTACGAGTCCGGCGTTGGGACTTATTGCTGAACGGTGTTCGCAATCAAACCGGCATGTTCTGGGCACTGACTTTTTATCTTTTTTTTTTTTGTTAAGAAAGAGTTAGGGACGGAATCAAAGGAGAGAAAAGAGACTGGTTGGGGTTAGCTAAGCCTTTTTATTTATTTTCTCGTGCTTGCCATAAACTCCCCGGGCCTTCCAGCATCTTGCACACGCCTCTTAAATTGCTGAGTGGTACATGTCTAAGTAAAGGCAGTGTTAGAATTGTCCCTACTTTCCGATGCGTGTGAACCCCTGCTGGGAACCATTGACAGCGAGCGCGTCTTGCTGCATCTTTGGGTGCACACTGGAAGCTGTTTCTTTTAGGGAAATAAAACTCCCTCGCGCTCAAACACAGGCCCGTATAAGTGCTAGCGCAAATACAGCACAACTCTAACTGTTTCCATAACTTTTTGCAATAACAAAACCGAATTTGGCCAAAAAATGCGTACTCAACCTATTCGAGATTCAAGGCTCCCCATAAGTGGCAGACAGGGGCCTCGGCACAAGACTGATTTCATGCCCGCACCGTCATCATTCATGAATCTTCTTTAAGTTATAATGTGTACGCCTTAATTCGTATTCTGGTCATCTGAAATGCTGTGTCCTCTCTTAGGGCTTCGCTTAACCGTTTCTGAAAATTCGCTCAGTAATGTTATGTGAAGTTGTTCAAGAAACGTTAGGACATGTTAGTGCATTTGTATGGTTTTGCTTTACAAATCACTGATTAAAGAGATAAGTGAATTCAGGCGCATCTTACACTCTACTCCGGCCGCAAACAGAAAAACCATTTAGATCCGGTGAAGCAACCCCTTCATTAGGGCCTGGTCGATGCTGGAGTCCACGTGGGAAACATTACGCAGGTCTTCCCTTCGTTCCCCGTGCAGTTGCTTCTGTTTCCCTTCGTTTCCCTCTGTCTGTGGAATTCTTGCGCGCACGTGTAGGCCTGCGAATCCGTGGTCCGGCGAGTGCGCTGATCAATTTACCGGGCGTTTCGCCTACGAAGTTATGCAATTTTTAAAAATAGACTTTTTCAGATAGAAGAGGGATTTTTTTTTTTTTGCGGGGGGGGGGGGGGGGGGGATAACACTGACCGCTATGTAGTCCATCAGAATACACGTGCTGGCTAGTTGGCTGGTGAATTAATATTGAACGGTTAACTTCTTGCGTATTACACTTAGTCTCCTGGTTCATTGAAAGACATGTAGGCCAGCGTAATTAATATCCATACTAGTTTTTAGAATTTCGAGAACGCAGTTACCCGCAGTGCTATGGCCCAACGTATTTTGCCTACATCGCGCCAAAATAAACGCGCTTTCGAAAAGCTTGCAAAAAAAGCAACCTCTCCATGTTACGTAACTCATCGAAATAGCCAAAATTCATTGGGCCACAGCGCCGAGGGTAACGTTTTCGAAATTTTAGAAACTAATACGGACATTACTCACGGTGGGCTATACACGCCTGTTAATAAATAATGAGACTAACAGTAATAATTAAGAAGTTAACTATTAAATAGCAGTTCACCAGCCTACTAGTGGTACGTCTTAGCTGTACTCTGGTGCGCTACACTGCTGGCAATGCTATACCGAAAAGGCGCTATTCTAACTCAAAAAGCATATATTTATAAAAATTCTAGAACATCTTACATGAAACACCCGGTGTATCACGCATGCAAACAAGCATGCTCTGCAGTGTACAGTCTTTGTCAAAAGTGTACAGCCCAAGGGGTCTGCTTCCGAGCCCTGCAGCGCGGCTCCTCTTGCATGCTCAGGGACCCTAACCTCAGGAAGACAGGAGGCACTTAAGTCCTGAGCCCTACCAAGCTTAGGACTGTGAAATGTACTAGAGAGTCCCGCTACGCGGTTAGGAAGCAAACCCCTTGGGCTGTATTTTTTGGACAAAGACTGTACATCTGGTGAAGGACACCGTGCGAAAGTCACAGCGATACCTTCACAGCAGTGAGATATCAGACGCCCAAAACGAACTCACCTGCGCCTATTCCTGACAGCGTTGTCATCTGCTTTGATTTATTAACAACGCTGGCAGGCATGGTCCTCTTCATGCGTCAATCGTCAGCCTGTTCCTTTCCCCAATTCCTGGGCCCCTTTCTATGCAGTCATGCCAAACAAATGAATAAATACACCAGAGTAGAGAATTTGAAGGCGACAATGCTCAGGCTGCATTTTCTCATCTTCACAAGGCCTTTTTTTCTCCTTTTTTTTTTGGTATTCTTCTGTCCTTTATTTTTCGTGAAAGTAACAGGCTGGCACAGAAAAAAAAATATAACCCTTTCGGCCCTGGATTTTTTATTTCGGCCGTAGATTTTTTTGCTCCGCGTTTTTACAATGCCTAAGGCCCCATAACCGCGCAGTAAAAATTTAATGCTTGCGGTGCAAGTATTTATCGATTTACAGGTATGGTGTCAAAATCGGACATCAGGGCTCAATGGGTGTAAAATGCTAGTGGGACCGTTTTGGTAACCGCAACCGACAAGAAAGAAATTAAGGAAACATTTTTTTTATTTTGCAGTGTGGAGACCTATAAAGAAGCATTTTTTACTTTGTAAGGGATAGATAATCTCGCAATTTCCACAAATAACTTCGCTCGCTCCTGTTTACCTTGCGATTTGTATCATACCTCCGCGTTCTTGTTCCTGCCAGGTTTGTGTTCCAGCTTATGTACGTCACGTCAACAACTCACATGTTCAAAACTTGCGTAGCCTTCCTTGAAGGCGACTGTGATCAAGATAAAGGCTTTCCTCGAATCTGTAACGCCCTCCTGTATCGAGCTTCTCGAAGCACTTCCGTAGCACCCAGCGCGAAGGTCGGCAAATCTTCGGCAAGGTCGGCTTGCGCGCAGCACACTGCATCTCGCTTGCGCTTGTTTCCAAAAAGCTGTTTGCTATAGAAGAATTCATAAAGTGGAACATAATCTCGTCGTGTCTGTGTCTTGACCGAATGCTGTTCCCTACAGGTGACAGGAAATTCCCTCTCATCTATAGGTTTATGAATTGGGGATATATCTCGGCCGGGGAGAAAGCAGAAGATGATTATCAGCACACCAAATACGCTTTCTCAAGAAAACACAGCCAAACACGCTGCATTGATCCGAGCGTTGCGGGCGCGCCACACGTGCTGCACGAGCGGCGGAGCGCGAGTTTCAGTGCAAATACCCCGCTCGCTTCTTGCAGCTAGGTCGATGCTCACAGCTCAAAGGAGGAGGAGAGAGGTAAAAAAAAGGAATAAAAACGCAAGGTCAGGCGTGCATTTGTTCTCGCTATTCCTTTGGTCCGGCTGCTGTTCGCCGACATCCGCATGGTCATTTCCAGGTCCAATCCGAATATTCACCGTGTATGATTGCGAAAATTTCCATTTTCCAATTCATCAGAAAGCAAATTTTAAGATTTTGTGCATTTTCTGTAATGAACATTCATGTCAGCAGTCCAAAAAGGCCGTTAGTATAGGTGCATCTGCTAAAATACTAGCAGATTCTACTCTACAAAAATGACCTATCATCACTCAATGGCCCTGGCAACCGTTGAGCCCTGATGGTGTCAAAATCGCGCATGCCAAAAATGTGTTCAAACGCAGCGTCTACGCATTCAGTTGTATTAACGACGGGGATGTTAGCTTGGATAGGCGTTTCACACAATATATAAAAATCTGAGCGCAGAAGAACGAATAGTTAGTGAGATAAAAATGAACAAATTTGCTACACCTCGGCTTCTTCACTCCATGCCTCCCATGCTGCTACTTCTTCCTTAGACCGCACAGCTCAATGGAAGTCCGTCAACAGCGATGTCGATAGCAGCAGGGATTCCTAAGGAACTACTGTATTAAAAATTAATAGTATTTTCTTGGATTACTGAGACGTGAGCGTAACATTTGTGTTGTGGTGTCAATTGACACCGCCAGGGCCGAAAGGGATAAACAGCTGACCTGCCATTTCGGTGCGACAGAGATCTCTAACTGACTTAGTACCGAGTGTTATACTGTTATCACGTCATTTCATTCTTGTGTGCTTCCTTCAATTATCTTTGCGACTGCAGTGACACATAATCCATTAGAAAAACTGCAGTGTAATCATTTCATAGTGTGTTGCAGCGTATGCGCCTCGTTATATACGCTTTCTTGCTCTTGCAGCATGTTGTTATCATCCACGTGCTTTTCGAAACGTCCATTTCGACCCGGCAAGCCATATTAGCGATGCATCGACAAAGAGGAGCGCGGCGCCAGAAATAACGATCCCTCAGCCCCGCCGGCTGTCACCTCGACAATCCTTTCATTACGGCGTACTTTATTTGTTTGCCCTAACCGTTAGGCACAGCCGATCCCCTTCCGATTCATCTCGACGCAGCATTTGTCAGTGGCACCGCACCGCTGTTTGCTCTCGTAACATCTGCGTCCTCGTATACTCGCACACGCGAAGCGGGGATCTGTGCGGGGTGCTATCAAAAGGGCATTTCGGACACTTGCGCCAAGGTCGCTGCCCGCATTTGCAAGTGCGCCATCTTGGCGCGGCTATAGAAGCACAAAACATAAACGTACTCGTTCTCTCTTTCTCTCTCATCCACTGCCTTCCTTGTATGCGGCCACACTTGGGCATGAGCATGAATCATGTCCGGCGTCCGGATCCCACCGCGAGTTCTGCGTGGAAGAGACAGCTGGGCCGGCGAGATAAATTAGGGACTGCCCCCTTCGTTCCCTGATGGCTACGAATGAACGCTGCACCGCGTTCGCTTACAGTTGCGCTCATGGCTCGGCTCATCGGAAAGCAGATGGAAGTCCTTAGAATCATAGCTTATGATTCTTTGTGGCCGTAAGCTTAATTACCAGTGATGACTACAATAACTGTTTTGTCCAATCAACTGTCTCGCCGTGAGCCCTCAGAAAAAGATTGCTTCGTGGTACGCTTTGTTTCTATAGGGGCTGTCAGGTATGGTAGCAAAATAGGTACAGATCAATAGCCTCCTATAGGTCGACAAGAAGTGAGACGTTATCAGGGCCATAAACGGTGTCTCGTTCCCTCTACTTCCCATCGCCAAACACTGAAAATAGAGTGGGTGTGACAATACTTCAGCACAGGTGAAATATAAATTTTCTCTCGAGGACCACGTGTCGGGTTTAAAAAAAATTCGGGAAAACTAAAACGAAACGCAATCTCTATGCGTTTCTTTACTTATTGGCTATTTACTATCAATATCGCGCCACTGTACTGCACTGACTCTTTACGGAACATCACCGGAGATGCGCAGATTTTTCCCTTATAATACATACAGGGACAAACCTGAAGGACATTCTGGTGCATGCCAGGCTCGGTAAGAAACCACCACCGACAGTAACTTCATGCTCTCGACCTAGATGCAAGACATGCAAACATTTACAAAGGGACACTACGGTTAAAAGTACGGCAAGCGATTTCAGTTACGATATAAAGACCAGTTTTGACTGCACATCGTCCAATATTATCTACATGCTCCAGTGCTCCTTCTGCCAGAAACAATATATCGGAGAAACCGGGCAAACAATGAGTGCCAGATTAAACGGACAACGAGCTGACACAACACGGAATGAACAGAAGGCAGTGTCGACCCATTTTAATCAACACCATCACAAATTCGATGAACTCAAATTGTTCATTCTTCAGTCAGGCTTCAAATCGACTAGGGACAGAAAATACAGAGAAGCATTCCTAATCCACAAATTTAAAACACTGCAACCAACAGGGATTAACATGTCCAGAGGAAACCCGGAATCTCTTAGGTACATTCCAGGGTTACCATAATTTTAAATTAACAAATGTCTTGCAGTTGGTCAGACAATTTCCTATAACCTCGCATAAGTATATTATCGCTCTTTGCACCCTTCCCACGTCATATCTTCCACCACATTTCCGGCCTTCTCACCCTCTCCCTTTGTTCACCTTTTTTTTTCTTCTTTTCCCCTAATCCCCTACTATCAGTTCTGACCATCTACCACACCCTCTCTCTACCATGTAATACAGGGAACATAGTAATCATGGTTAATATAATAATTTTGTCAATATAATCCAGTCCATGGAAAACAGCCAAATACCTGCCCACACTTTTTTCCTCTGTCTGCAGGCTGAAGAAGTGAGAGACAATACCTTCCTCATGTGCACACCTCCCTCACCTCCCTCCCCGTTTCTCTACGAAAGCTCGTATGGTATACGTGTGTCAGGCCAACGTTGGTCACGAACGTGACCACAAAGAGTAAATTCTTGTGAGCATGTACTCCCGTGCCCACATCTTCCTTGTTTTGCTCACCTTTTCATCGCCGTTGCCAGCATCTTACTGCTATGCCCAACATTCTCATAGCCGTATTCTCCTTCTTGTCTCGTCCACCTTTTCATCGCCGTTTCCACCATCTCATTGCCGTGCCCTACATTCTCAATGCCGTGTTCTCCTTCTCCTGGCCTTGTCCACCTTCTCATCGCCGTTCTCATCTTCTTACTGCCGTGTCCCGTATTCTCACTGCCATGTTCTCCTTCTCATTGCCTTGCCCACCTTCTCATCGCCGTTTCCACCATCTGATTGCCGTGTTCTCCTTCTCCTTGTTTTGCCCACCTTTTCGTCGCCGTTCCTACCAAATCATTGCCGTGCCCAACATTTTTATTGTCATGTTCTCCTTCTTGTCTTGACAACCGTTTCAACGCCGTTCCCACCACATCATTGCCTTGCCCAACATTTTTAGTGCTGTTAGTCAAATGTTTTGGGGAATACTCCAAGTGGAGTAGATTTGTAATAAGAAAGTAATTGCTCATTACTTAGTAATTACTACTTAGTAATTACTAGGAGAGTAATTACGCTAGGAGAAGTAGAACATTGTCGTGTTCTCCTTCTCCTTGCCTTGCTCACCTTTTCAACGCTGTTTTCACCATCTCATTGCCATTACCAACACCTCATGTCCGCGCTCACCTTGTCCTTGCCTTGCCCACCTTCTCATCACCGTTCTCACCTCCTCGCTGCCGTCGTGCATTGCCGTGCTCGCCTTCTTGCCTTGACTACCGTCTGGTGCGCAAAAGGCACCCGTGTAAACTGTGTGTTGTCAGTGTACGTTAAAGATCCCGAACTGGTCGAAATTATTCCGAAGCCCTCCACTACGGCACCTCTTTCTTCATTCACGCCAACCTTCCTCATTTCCCTTACGGTGTAGTTGAGGTGTCCACTGAGAAGTGAGACAGGTACTGTGCCTTTCGATAAGGAGAGAAAACGCGAGAGAGTGCAGTAGACAGAAGGAGGAGAAGGACAGAGGCATGCCGAGAGGGGAGAGCGAATTGGTACGCCACGAGCGGACGAAGGGGACAGAATCCAGGCGTGAATCACGTGATGGATCGTGTTTGTCTTTAATGTAATGAAACGTGACACTGGATTAAACATTCGAGCGCGCTGGCGCACTCCTACTCCGGGGTGCGGTGCAAGGGGGAATCATCGGCCTGCCTGCCCCGCTGACGCCGCCACAGTCCTGCACGTTCTCGCGGTGGACAATAGGAGGGGATGGTTTATCCCGAAGTGTGATCCGCTCGCCGCCGCGACGCGTCCCTCGCGGCGTCCCTCGTCCCTCGCGGTCCTCGATTAGTTTCCGCGGCTGCGCCGGATTACGGGCCGATCATGACCTCAGCTGCAGCGGCAGTCTAGCCAGAACTATGAGCGCTTGGCAGCGGTGCCTTAAAGCTGTACTCGTGAAAATTCGATGTGGTCTCCATGCGGCAGCAATCACATCCCCAGCTTTCCTGGACATCAACAACAACCGCCATCTCTTGGGCGACAGTTGCAAACACAACGTAACTAAATGGGGGGGAGGGGGGGGGGGGGTATTTTAAGCTTGTACATTTGAGAAAACTAGACAGTTACGAGAGATCCTGTGCGAACATGGCGATTATCATGGCAGACGCTTCCTCTTCGCTACAAAATCTGACCTATAAAATTCCTCGTTCGCTCGCACCAACTATTTCTGACGGCCATATAAAATCAATATATTGATCATTCGAAATCCCCGTGACAATTTTTAGTGTTCAGCGCCACGCGGAACTAGGCGGCAACTATGTGAACTAGAAGTGGTTGTCCAGGTTTCCTTGTCTTGAAACTGCCTTTAGCTTGTCCACAAAAGGCACTCTTGCTGTTCAGGTTAGTGCGGGCCTATATATGTCTTCGCTTCTGCTACGAAGTCTACATGAATGTCAGTGCAGTCAAAAATGTGCCTTTTTCGTACCACTGCATGCCACAGTACATGGCTGCATTCATGCAAACCGTCATGCCAAAAAAAAAAAAAGAAATTACACCTCGCCCTGCCTGGTGCTGTTGCGCTCTTGTTATCTCTTGTACTCTTCGACCATACATACGACTCCTGTTTTTTCCGTAATGTCACAAATTAGTGTGATATCTTAACGCAGTAGACGAAACGGGTTGCACGTAATACGGCTGAATATAATCAGCGCCAAATGAGGCAGAAAAGTAACACAATGTTTAAAGTTCGTCCCGCACTGGGCAAAGTTAGATACCAGCGTCATGACAAAGTACTTTCACTACCAAACTGATCATGCATGCGTACACCATACGAGGGGGTACCCAAAAAAAACAGGCCTTATTTTTGTTTGAACTTATTTGTTCACATTTTAAGCACACACCTTCAGTCTCCTTCAAAGTATTCCCCACTTGCAATGATACGCTTGTCGAATCTTTCATTCCATTTTTCAAAACATTGTTTAAATTCATCTTATGTGATGCTTGACAGTGCCTCCGTCGTTTTTTCTTCACCTCAGCAACATCAGCGAAACGCTTTCCATTCACCTATATTTTCATTCTAGGAAACAAAGAAAGTAGCACGGGGCAAGGCCAAGAGAGTATGAGGGTTGAGGAATAGGGGTCATGCCATTTTTGGTCCAAAATTGTTGTAGAGACAGGGCTGTGTGAGCAGGGGCATTGCCATGATGGAAAAACCAGTCACCCGACCGACACAAATCTGGCCGCTTCCACCACACACTCTTGCCCAATCTTTTCAAAACATCCAAGTAGAAAGCCTGGCTAACTGTCCGACCCTGCGGAACAAATTCTCAATGGACGACTCCTCTCACGTCGAAAAAACAAATCAGCATTGTTTTGAGGTTTGGTTTCACCTGACGAGCTTTCTTGAGGCGAGGTGAATTTGAAGTTTTCCATTGGCATGATTGTTGCTTTGATTCAGGATTCGATTCAGGAACACTTCAGTTGTCCCCATAGCATCGTCCTTGTACGTCTTTCTTAATATTTCAAGAATTTCCATGCAACTTTTTCCGAGCAAAAATCAGAATTTCACCGGCGCGCGCTGTTCACGAAAATCAGCCATTGCAAAAACGACATTCACACAAAACAGTCGTCACTCTAAAACTCTGCATAAACTAGTCTGACCTCCTTCAACGACGGCACTCGGCTTACTGACTCTGGAATGTTCGTTCTATGCGCCCCTAGTGGCAAAACGCGGTACCATAGAAGCTTTGCCGACCAAAAAATTTAGTCCGGTTTCTTTTGGGTACCCCCTCGTATGTCACGCATGCTATGAGAAATATCCTTGCAGGGCACTTCTGCCTTGATTTATGCACCAGGTGACGCTGTTACTCCATATTGCAGCTATAGGAATACGCTCGCCTCTTCCAGGTACTCGTCGCAACCTAATCGCCCCGCACAACTGGAGTCCAACCCACTACCTCTGAGACCACGCGCTGCCTAATAACGCTTATGCTGCACAGTGTTTCGTTCAAACGCGTTCACTGACTGTACACACCGACCATTGTTATGCCCTCCTGCGTCCTGCCCCGTAATACCTAGCCTCCGAACAGTTATGCATCTAGGCTTCCTGCATTTGCACACACGCACGTATGAGAGGCATGACGCAGCGCGCGCCCACGGTACACACTATATGGCGACGCTGCGTTTGCCACGTTCGCAGTCTATAACCGCCTCAGCGTGCACGCGGTTGATTGAGTTACGTTCGCGGGGCAAAAACCACCGCGCTGCTCGGATTATGCTAATGGCGCCTCGCGCGTGCGCGCGCCAGCTCAGGCTGGCGCGTCGGTATTCGAAGGGGCTTTGTCTCCTCCATGGATTTGCAGCGCGGGACCGAACGAATGCCGCCGCAGACGCCTGCAGTGTGGCTGCCTTCGACCGGGTGGGGTGTGCGCACGAGTCGCACGTGCAGCACCATGGGACAGTTTCATAACGAATGGCGATAACAGATGGATGAAACGAAACCGATATAGACACTCCGAAATATGAGTGATTCACACTCTCTTGTAATAATGTTTTCGAGTATATGTGTATGGAAATTGGCGCCACAGAGACGGTGATAGTTTCTCTGCGAGTTAATATACAGCAGATATCTACAAAATCACCCATACACTGCGGAATGCATGGTGTGAGTTCATACTTCTTCTGTAACAAAGTTGGCCAGCAAATGTCGACTATCTTTAGTTTCGGATTTCTAAGCGCCGCTAGACATGTTTGTCCCCTGCTTGTGAGCTGTGGTAGCTCAGGAAAATACGCAAGATTTGTCGTCGATATTTTCTATACCCTTATCTTGCTATACTGCCTTCACAAGTCTTTGCAGAGTGCCAGAGGCCGGTTTTTACTGTTCCCCACCTGCAGTGGAGCTTGCGTGTAGAGAAACAAAAAAAAAACTACAGAGGATGTTTGTGCTGCGGATTTGTGCTGCGTGGAAGACGTGGAAGACGACGATGAGCGGGCAGTTCCGCGGGACAGAGCGCTCGCGCTAGGCCAGCTGCGAACAGACAGGGGAACGGACAACGGATAACTGTATTTCAGCTCATTCAGACGCACCTTAATACTGCACGGTCTGTCTCGCGCTCTTTTCGATTAGGTTTATACGCGTGTGCTTGCGTATGTATCTGATGTGGTTAATTGAGGCGACGTTGCTGGAACGCCCTGTTGTTGTTGTCGTCGTTGTTCTCTGTTGGACTGCCACGTACTCACAGTGGTGGATTGACCAGTGCGCCTTGCACGTTCGAACAGTTGTGAAACATTGGCTCATGTAAGGCAGACGGGGTTGAATTCTGTGTTAAAGAAAACAATTTTGAAAATCAGAACAAAGCAGTCACCCTGAAACAATGATGAAATTATTCACAAAGTACCGTGCTGGTTTTAGGACATAACCCCTGGCGCTTGCCCCAAAGGAGATAAGAACCGGAGTAGACAGAGAAAGCCCTAATCGAGCGAGTGGAATCTGTAGTTTATTGCCATCTGAGGCGCCATAAATTCTCCTTCTTCCTCACTTCCTTCATCTCTAACAGCACATGATCAGCTGCTGTCTTTATCAGGCGGATAAAACCAGCAAAATCTGACTATACCACGTATTTTTAACCATCGAAAAATTTACGTGAAAGCCCAATTTTCCCCGCACAGCTAGCTGTAAGACTGTGTTCCGCCTTTACTTCTTATTTTAATCGCGGGGCAAATCAAACACGGCTTGCACGCTTCTACATAAAGCAGAGACGAGCATTACAACGCGCACGCAAAAAGCGCAGCGTTGCTCATGCTTCCTACTACACGCGGACGCAACACGCAGCCAAAGGCTTGCGCTCGCGCCAGAAAGAAAAATAGACAGGTTAGCGGCGGTGGAGCGCGCGAGAGCGAAAAATGGGTTTTCGCGGATGGGGAGTGCGGGATGAACGAAATAAAAGGGGAAAAGCAGCGCGGGTGGGTTTTAGGGTTGAGGCGACAGAAAAGGGACGAACGGGATGGAGAAGGGAGGGAGCGTAGGCGTATAGGGACATTTTCTAAATGGCTTTGCATCGCATTTGGCCGAGTTTATGCGTTTTTATTAGCTCCACTGTTCCCGCCGCCTTCTCCCGCCCTCCCGCCTCCGCGCTGGCTTCGCTCTGAGCTTCGTTTTTCACTGCGGCGTCGCGGGATGTGGATCCTTTCCTCGCGTTAGCCTTTTTTTCCCCCTTTTTGCCGGCGCGAATTTGAGGGAGATGGGTATTTCCGCTTTTTTTCTCTCTATCTCCCTCTATATACTTACTGGCCGTTGTGCGCTGCGTTTTAGGGTTGTTCGAGTCTGATTTGTATCTTTCTTAGGCCGTTAAGTTCGAACTTTTGTCTTTTATGCGGCTATCTGTATGTGCATGTCGGTGCGTACAAGGAGCTTGGCCTTTTGTCAGACGCATGCCCGGACCCATCAGGGATTTCTTCCTTCTCCGGTTCGATATTTCGCCGGGAAACTTCTTGGCGTTGGCACCTGCCTCTTCGATGCGACGCGCCGTTCCCTAGAAGTTTGCGAAAGAAAACAAGCCCCCTCCAAAAAAGATGAAAAGAGGCTTCCGCCCTCTTTTCATAAATGCATCTTTAAAAACGTGG
Source organism: Amblyomma mixtum (assembly GCF_055824585.1). Lineage (NCBI taxonomy): Eukaryota > Metazoa > Arthropoda > Arachnida > Ixodida > Ixodidae > Amblyomma > Amblyomma mixtum. The sequence continues at coordinate 299,330,286 of NC_143013.1, read as the reverse complement.
CAAAGCACGAGAGAAAATTTCTCCACCGGCAAGGAGCAACGGCGTTCCGTAGTGGGTGTTTTTCTTTTTCTTTTTCATTTTGCCTTTTTAACATCCAAGCGCCGTCAGAAACTGCAGCGTCGCCGGAAGCGAGGAAATGCGTAGATAGCACGCACGATTAGGCACCGTCGCATGCTTGTCAAAATGCCATGGCTCATGCGATGTGATCGAAGTCTATAGAGAATTTGCTGCGGCGTGAAAAATTTGCGCCGCACCAGATGAAGCTTAGATGGCAGCTGTCAAAAAATATGATGGGTTTGGAGCGTTCGTGCGGAAACTAAAATGAATTAAGAATAAACTCTCTGGTACAGTATTTGTGAAACATTCTTCTTCAAGGCTATCAAAGCATTGATTTTCGCGGAGTCTAATTCGATGCATCCGAGGAATTATCGGTATAGGATATATTAGTCTTCTTAACGGTGCATGCACTCCTCAAAACAACATTACCTGAATGCGATCCGGACTCTTGTCTTATCACGTTGTTCATTGTGTGTTGATTGGTTCATTCAGAACCCATCTTCGACAGGTCACAGTGCCATGATGTTCTCACTGCAGAGCTTTATTTAAAGGCCAACACCAATATTTTTTTCTTTAACGCTACAGCATTAAACTCCATAGCATGCGATTTCGGATCCGTTGGTCACAAAGGTCGCTGATTGGTCGACAGGGCGATGACGTCACATGGTCACGTAATCACAACCTGCAAACGATGGCATGTAGCAGTTCAATTCATTCAACTGAATTAAATTCACTTGCCACCTGCCCATTGCGGCACTTTACATCATGCAATTTCGAGTCCTCGTTTAGTCATAAAAGTCGCTGATTGGTCGCGAAGGCGATGACGTCACACGATCATGTAACCACGGCGCTAGTCTCGCTCGTTGCAGAACAAGCGAGAATGGGCGGGACAAGCAGGTTGGAACTAACTGCGTGCAAGGCGTCGACGGCATCTGTGCCACCAACATGGACGAAGACACGGAAGAGACTCGGAAGAAGCGGATTATGTTTGTGCCAATAAAGATACGATTACAGTGACCGCATTGTGAATGCGGCTAAAAGACTAACACGGACATAGGAACATGCAGAAACAACACTGCTTTTAATGCTGTCGAAATCCACTCTTTTATTTTTTTTATTTATTTTATTTCAAGATACCCCTAAAGGCCCTCTTCACGAGGGTATTACATAGGGGGTGGTAAAAATTTCAACTTGAATACATAGAAGGAACATTAACATGAGTAACAGGGCAAAAAAAAGAAGCAAGAAAAGAGCAATAACTGGTAGTCAGCAAGAATCGAAATGTGGCAGAACAACAAGACACAAAATAAACAAAATAAAAAAACAAGAAAAGAAAACACAAAGATAAAAACAACGGAATAAACAGAACGAAAAGCAAAACTCGAACACATTGCGGTGAGCAGAACAGAACTATAAGAAAACTACACATGGCTTTGATTTTTTAAAAGTTCATGAAATGATGTCCCATTCGTTTCAGTTGCGATTGTGTAAGGCAGCCGGTTCCAATCAATAATGGTTTTGGGTATGAATGATTTACATTAACTTGAAGTGCGACATGTGATGCGTTTGATTTTGAAAGGATGGTCACGGCGTGGAAACACTGCTGAGGGTAAGTGAAAGAAATCGTCGTGAAGCAACGGATGATGGTAAATTTTGTGAAAAAGAGTTAAGCGAGCCAGTTTACGACGATGGGAAAGGCTGTTAAGTCCAGCACGAGCTTTTAAAGCCGTGACGCTAGTAAAACGTGAGTAGTCAGAATAAATGAAACGAGCAGCACGGTTTTGCAGGGATTCTATGTTATCTTTGATGTAGGCTTGATCTGGGTCCCATATGGCGGAAGCGTACTCAATTTTAGGTCGAATTAATGTAATATAAGCAAGTTTACGCACATGCGCCGGAGCATGTCGAAGGTTACGTTTTAAAAGGCCAAGAGAACGGTTAGCAGCTGCTAGAATCAAGTTAATATGACAGTTCCAGGTTAAGTCTGATTGAAGGTGAACTCCTAGATACTTGTAAGTGGAAGTTGTCTCAACTGTTATGTCATTAAGAGAGTATGCGGTTGGTATGCGATAAGAATTTCTAGTAAAGGAGACGAGCTTTGTCTTAGAGGGATTTAGGGTCATAAGCCACAACTGACACCAAGTGTTAATAGAATCGAGGTCAGTTTGTAAGGATTGTCGGTCACAATCATTTGTAATGGTTCGATACACAACACAGTCGTCAGCGAACAGTCTAATTTGTGAAGAAATGCAATTTGGCAAGTCATTAATAAATATTAGAAAGAGCAGGGGACCAAGCACACTCCCCTGAGGCACACCAGATGTGACATGGGCCATTGTAAAGTTAGAACCATGAACAGAAGTGAACTGAGCGCGAGATGAAAGGAAGTCTTTAATCCATGCTAGTACCTGAGGGTGAATATTAAGGTGCGGTAGCTTGAGAAGTAGTCTATGGTGGGGAACCCGATCAAATGCCTTTGAAAAATCTAAAAACAAAGCATCGACTTGAATTCCGACATCTAAAGAAGTAAATAAGTCGTTAGTAAATCCGGAGAGCTGAGTGTCGCAAGAAAATCCCTTGCGAAAACCGTGCTGATATTTAAATATGATGTTATGATCTTCAAGATAATGAATGATCTGAGTGTGTATGACATGTTCAAGGAGCTTAGAGAAAGTGCAAGTCAATGATATGGGTCTATAGTTTAGAGGATCAGAGCGGACGCCAGATTTGAAAATTGGAATTACTTGGGCTATACGCCAGTCGTGCGGGATGGAGCCAGAAGATAAAGACTGAGAAAAAAGTACAGACAAGACTTGGAAAATACTGTGAGATATGTTTTTTAGTATTTTGTTGTTAAAGCCCAGTGGATCCGCGCTTGTGGTAATTTTAAGATTACTTAACAAAGTAAGAATACCATCTTCCCTGATGACTATTGGGGGCACTCTCATTGGGGGCAACTCTTAAAGTTAGTTAAGCGTCCCCGTAATTTTTTTTCAGACCGGCAGCAGTTCACCAAGCTCTCTTGACTGTCTGCCCTTCGTGGTTAGGATATATCGAAAAACAAGCGCAGTTCACAGACTTTGCAAATTGAACCAAAAATGAGGAAGCAGCTGAACAGAAAGTAGATTTAGCTACAAGTATAACTGCATTTAAAAGTCAGTGCTACTCTACTACGATAATCCATCAAAAAAATATTTGTAATGTCTATACGAGCACGCAGAAATATTGAATGAAGATAATAAAAACGTGTGCGATGTTCAATTTTATAAATTTGTGTTTCAAGAATAAAGCGGGGGCGCTGGTTAGCGACATGATGAGTAAGTTAAAGTCGCTCTGTTTACAAACGAGCTCGAAGCAATTTTTAAAAGGACCCCACCCACCGCCACGCCGGACTTGAGAAAATTTCAAAAACTACATAGCCTCTCAACAAAGGAAATTATGAACAACTGACGACCACACATCGGTTCCTGACTGGCGCGTGTCGTTCACAGCGCGATATTGGCCGCCGCCACCGACATCATCACTTCACGCCAAAAAATGGGACTCGCACAATTTTAGGCGCGTCAGTTTAGGTGTCCACGCGCCTTGATCCTCGGTGAGTCACCACGGCGGGTCCGTGCAGAAGCGATCGGCAGCCCGTATCGACAGCACGTCACCTCTCGGCACGTGCTGCGCGTGCAAAGCGCTATGGAGACAAGAGCTCCCAGAGAGAACGAGAGAGGGCGCGCGCGAACAGAATGGAATCGACGAGGGCAGAAAATGAACAAGACTGGAGGGCGTAGGTGGGGACGGTGACAGTTCGGGGAGGTGGGTCGCCCCCTCCCCCCCTTTTTGATCGACCCCACAGCTCGAGCACAAAACGGCGGAAGCATTAGAAAAGGCGGGCAAGGCATCTCTTCCAAATACTACACGCGCCGTCTAGAATCCGAGTCACAACACTCGACACCCCATTGTCGATTTGGATCGGCGGTTGTATCTATCTTTCACCCTACTTTTTAACCTCCTGTGAGTCGTTTCGTCACCTCAATAGGCCCGTCATTTTTCACTGCGTGTGTCCCTGTCTCTTGCTCGATTTCTGTTTTTTCATCCCTCGTTTGTTTATCGCCGCTATTTTCTCCGATATTTCTTAATTTATCATACTCTGCGTCCTCTGTTTTTGATTTAGCTCGTAATAGCGTAGACTGCACGTTGGAGCCCTGACGTGACAGTTTGCGGAAGTTCGATTATTTCCCATATGAGCAAACCTTAATGGCAAACACAAAAGCATTAACACCAAAAGAGAATTGGCAGTTGTTCATCGAATGCAGAAGAATATTCAAAACTAAACAAATTCTGAAGATGAGAAGAGCTGGAAACAAAACAACACCAGTTGATTTCCCAAACGTTTGCCCTTTTGCAAAAGCAGTTTCATTGTGGTTTTTGTCAAACATATCGGTTTCACTGCTCCGTGCAGTAAGACAAAAGACAGCACTACCAATAGCAAAAAGTCTTCCTGCTTAGTATTCTGTTGTGCGGCTAACCTGTGAACGGCGCTTAATTCGCGCCAATATACTCAGAAACTCTGGAAAAGGGCATTTTTTCAACGGGCAGTTCTTTATGAAAGGCATTTTCACATATCAATCAATCAATCAATCAATCAATCAATCAATCAATCAATCAATCAATCAATCAATCAATCAATTTTTCCAGAAATGAAGCTGCAATCTTACGAAGAAAAATATTGCAAGATTGCACCATAACAGTCACGATATCTGCAGGTCCCCCTCGGTATGTTTGCAGTTTCCGACCATTTATTGTTAAACGCACCCCATTGGTTTGCTATGCAGTCTGTACTACTCGCTGCGAGCGCAGGACAATCATTAAAGAAAAGACTTTGCTACTCAACGCAAGGTTATACCATTACCATCATTATGTTCATAATAGTACCTTACAATATTCCGCAGCTGCCTCACAGTTAAAAGGGATCTCCAAGAAAGCTAGACCTTTGCGCACTCACGAGTGAGGCACGCAGATGTTGACGCTGAGAGCTCGCGTTCGTGGCTCCTAGAGCAAATGAAAACATTTGAATAAAACACTAAATCCGGCTTCTTTGATGCCAGGATAACTCCTTTGAGCTTAACGTGGTATGCAAGGAGAAGTTAGGGCGATCAGCCAGTTCATCCACGATACACCGTGCATGGTTTCTATAAGGAATTCTGACAGGGAAGCGGCGATGGCCGGTGCGCGCTTTAGACTATTGCGAACGCGTGCACAAAGCTTGCTTGCGCTATCGCTTGCTCAGTGGTCAGGAAAGTTCACGTGACGAGGTAGAAAAATTCCAACCAACAGCATGGCGACGCGCAGTGCGCTCCTTTTGCGAATGTACCAGGGGACAACTGCTTGTGCCCACGCCGTTTCGTGCTTTCTAGTTCCTCTTCCTTGATTCTCTCGCCTCTTTCTGGGCCGTTCACTGGTTTATCTGCATGGGTGTCGTGTTCACTTCCCGCACCGTTGTCATCCGCCCCCATCTCGACTCACCTCTCTCGATGTCCCGCGCAGCGGCAGAGACCCGGTTCGAGATCTCACGACGAGCTGTGTCTCTGTCCACCGTTGTAGTACTACATACACGTTTGACTTTCCATGTGACTTTCCTCGCTTCCCATTCACACGTCACCTCCACGCATGGCTTCCCCGGCCCAGAGCTGGGCGAGCACTGTGGACGGTGAGCGGTGGCGCGGGCCGTGTGACCCTGCGCATGACTTTGACTTCCCTGTGCACGCGTGACGAGGGCAACAAATCGCGCGGAAAAACGGGCCGACCCGCCATGCGCTGCGCTGCCCCGAAAGTTCGTCAGCAGTGAGTGCCACTGCGTGAGTTGGGAGGGCGTCTCGACACTCGTGGAATCGAGTGGTATACGTCTGCGCCTGCCGCACGCGTCTCTTTCGAAACGCACTGTCATGGTAAACTGAGTAATCCCAGGTCCTAGGTCCGCGCACGTGGTCTGATATAGGGGACTATTCGCTATCTACTACCGTCGTGCGCAACCGATGGCTGACGGCGTTTATGGTCGCTGCGTGAGCTGGTGACATCTACACCAAAGTTGAATGTTATTAAATGTTGCTCATGACCGATGCAATGCAATTCATGCACCGCTCTACGCGTTATCATTAGAGTCTGGCTGCTGTGTGCATCCCCAGTACACAGCTTAAGCTGTTAGACTACCCATTGGCGCCTTTGAATTTGCTTTCAACTGGGTATGGGCAAAGGACAGGGTTAATTGGTGAGACATGGGAGAGGCCTTTGCGCTGCAGTGGGCGTAGTCAGGCTGATGGCGATGATGATAATGATGATGGTGATGGGTATGTGGCATCGGGAGGCTTCTGGAGTTGTCTGGGTGGAGCATTCTTGAGGTAGGGTGAGAGGTGGGGTGATGCCTTTGGAGATTAGAGGTTGGTATGTGGGTGGACTCTCATAGGTGGGAAATGCAACATCCGGGCACGGAGGGTGCCCAGAAGGTGAAGACATTACACGCCAACACCGACGACAGCGCCCTCGTCTAGTATTCGCGCTAACTTCTTCACAACTTCACAACGACAGCGACGGGCACCTTTTGCGAAATGGGGGTTTCAATGCTAACGCGTTAAAAATAGACATTGCAGTGAAAATTGGGAGAAGAGGCCTTGACTTTGCGCAGCCCAATGAAGGTGGTGATCAGAACAATGGATAAATTCCTGCGCACTCGTGTACACTATCTGAGTTTTATCAACCATTTCATAAGCGCGAAACACCCATGCACTCGGGTATCCAGGCAATGATCTTCGGAGCATTGGTACGACTTTTACATTTCGTAACCGCCTCGTCTGCATGCTAACTGCAGCACTTGCAGCCAGGGAGCCCTGTTCAATGCTTAGGAGAGCAATTTGCACAAGGTTGCATGTTCGGCATTGTATACATCTGAATGCAGACATCTTGCAGACGATCTCCTAGCGCCAACGCCTGCGGCTGACTGCCACCTGTTTCGCAAAGTAAGCAGATTCAGTGCCTCAATAGCACCGCAGTCTTATTGACTGCCTGGAAGGAAACTTGCAAGGAACATCGCCACAGGCGCAAACATTCCTGTACAAGTTCACTTTTAGCACCGTATTTTTATCCTTCATGTTCAAACTTGAGCACCGGACAAGGCTTTGGAATTCTCTCTCTCTTTCGTGCCACTGTACGTGCATACAAAACACGGCCCCACTCCATTTACTCTCTTTCGGTTGATTCGATTCAGAAAAAGAAAACTGGGCATGACAACGGAAAATAATTCCCATAGTATCTACAGGAAAAAATGAATGTGCCACGCAAGTGATTTCAAGATTTCAATGCAAGACACCTTTACGCTGTAATCGTCTAGTGATGAGCTCATTAGGTGCGGTCAACCGTGAGCACCTACCGAACAAGCGAACCTTCGTTGCTACGCCGTGTTTCAAGAAATAAAATTTTAAATCTGCTTTCGTGGCCCACGAACTTTTTCAACTGAGTGCAAATATAAAGCCACCCCAAAGTTCTATTCAAACATGGCTAAATTACAGTTAACATCCACCAGAGCGCTACCTTACGCATAAAAACGGAAGTTGTACACCTCTATGAAATCTCATTCATATAAATATTAGTACTGGCCTGGTATCGATTAGGTGAGCTTTTCCTTTGTTTTAGCTAAGAACATTAAAAAAAAAACGCAGACCTTTTCCTTGCAGTCATTCAGATGTACTCTCATATGTGTTACTTTTAAAACTTCCTTGTTTAGGTCACGCATAACCGAAACCTGGCTGGCACCTCGCTGTTCTTTTGTCGGTTTCTATTATTGCTTTCTTCCGAGCAATAACCATTTTCTTCCTTCTGGTTTCCTTAAAACGAAGCGCGTCGTCGACTATGCAGCGAGAGGAGCAGGCTTCATACGGAACGAAGCCAGCGCGCACAAGGTCCGTGCGTGCGTGCGTGCGTGCGTGCGTGCGTGCGTGCGTGCGTGCGTGCGTGCGTGCGTGCGTGCGTGTATGGCAGTGCGGTGCCCATCGAAGACGACGGCGGCGTTTTGTCCCACGGGGGCAGAGAGGGCCGCTCAGCATTCGGAAACGAAGACAAAGATGCAGGAACCGAAGGCACGGACAGGGAACACAGCACAGGATGGAGGAAAGGGAGAGAGAGAGAAAAGGGAGGGGCAAATTTACGACTCGAATCCGGCCCATTAATTTCCTCTTCCGCAGGTGGAAGGAACGGGGTCGCCGAGGGTTGTTGAATTCACTCGAGAATCGAGCCGAGCCGAGCGCAGAACAGCAGCGGCAGCGCACTCGCTCCTTTCTCTCTCTCACTGCTTGAAGGAGGAAAGGAGGACGGGGGAGAGAGTGGAGAAGTGGGCTGCGGCGATGCCTGGTCGATCCCCTAGTGCAAACCCTCCCCCTTCCCACTTCACCATTCTCTAGTCACCCTCCCACTCCTGCTGCTGCTTGTCGCGTGTATTTTATCTCACTCTTTACTTTCTGTGCTCCCCCCCCCCCCCCCCCTCCCGTTCTTTCCAACTCCAGTTCACATTCGTGAAATTGTGCTGAGCCTCTCGGTCGCGTTTAGATGTTCCCGCATAAGCAAAGCGTGCAGACTACATGCGTTTTTGTCTGCTTGCTGGACCGCGCACATATTTTTTCCGCGCGTTTATTCGCGGACCCCTCCGGCATTGATCAGTTCGCCTGTGTTTATTATGCGAACCGCTCGCTCCTTGTACTGCTGCCTCATTTCTTAGACGTTTGCCGTCTTACTTCTTTTCTCTCTTTTATTCGCTTTCACATCCGCTCTTCGTTTTCCCTATTTTGTTGTTGTTGTCTTAGCTTTCCTCTTTCCATGCAATGTTTTCTGTCTTTACGTCGCATCCCCGAATAAGAAAGATATGTTCGAAACAAGTGCAGTTCGTGGCTGTAAGCAAAGGGGTGGCGAGGCCTTCCGAAAGCCAAACCTGCTTCGCGTGAGCACAGGAAGGCGATTTGGTGTGTATCTAGATGTTCAAGCGTACAAATGTGGCTCCTTGAGCACAAAAATCCACTAAATCTTTCCGCATTGGTAATGATCCTGTGGCTTGGTGACTTCCCGCCTTTCAGTCTTTTGAAGTGTACCCATTTTTCTGTAACGTTCGAGAGAAATACCTTTTTTTTTGTCTCCTTTTCCTTAACATAAAATAGTTATATGCTTCCTGCATTGCAAGAGCCACACACAGGGACTACTTGTTCATCCGTCCATGTGGGTGTTCGAACAATGACATACAATTTTATTGCGATACAATTGCGATGGGGGTTCAGTAATAGCGGTCTATAGCTCTTAATAGCGATCTGAAACCCGTGGGAAAGTAATGATCAGAGCCCAGGGGTGAGTAGAGAAAAGAAGCTGTATTGTTTAATATAGACAACATACTTAGACACACGTTAAAAGGTAGAATGGGAGAAATTTGTTCTGTTTCCTTTTTTGTGCGAAACCACTACTTCACGAGGTCTAACCGACTCACCGAGTTTGTGCGAAGCTTGACCTTGAGGTGACCTTGGCCAAACCATACATAAATAAATAAAGTAAATATTGCCGCGACTGGGATTCCAAACCGCTTCGGCGCGAACAGACCAGCTTCGCTGGCCACTGCATGAGAGCACTCGCCTCGTGTTGAATTGCAACACACTCTCGCGCTGTGCACTGCGTATCGTCGTGTTCATCAATTATTACTAACATCGAACTAATATCGTCGCCACACGTGCCGATGACCCAGCGAAGCAAAACCATGAGCCAACCATGAACACGTGCTTTCGCACGTCTACTCTGTTTAACTACGTTAAAACTCTGCCACTTTCTTTCTGGAAAAAAAAAATAAAAATAGAAAGGCGACAGTTTTGAGAGCGAAAAGTGAACTCCCTCGTCCTGCACTACCGCATTCCGCACCCTAGCTTTAGATGTTCTCCGCTCCTGTGCCGGTGAATGAACTGCAGAAGAAAGAGTAAATCAACCTGTTACCATGACAACATATCAAACGCCGCCAAACTGATTCTTGCGCTGGATGTCCGTGGTATACGAGTAAATGGTCGTGGTGTACGTGCGATACCCTGATAAAAGTGGTCTATAGACTGTCTATAGGCTTCTTATAGACTCTGTCAACTTCCTATAGATATTTATTTTTGTCTATTCATAGTCTATAGACTGTCTATAGACAAAAGGCAACTAAAAGTGCATGGCCACAAATTTATAGATTTTCTGTAGACTGTCTATAAAATTTATATTGCCTATACACTATTCGATAAAGTTTGTCTATAGAAAGTCTATAGACATTAGGACAAATTTATGGACAGCCTATAGAGTGTCTAAAGAAATTTTTGTAAGGCGCGGTGGTGGTGGTGGTGGAAACATTTACTGCCAAGCACTGCAGAGGGGGCGAACCCTGCCTCCCCCTTATGTGGCACGAGGCAACCCTTAGGGGGTTGCCCTTAAAGGGCAAAGGACAGTCCTTGGAGGGCTATCCGCTTCAAGGCGTCGGTAATTATCCGGCGCTGGTCAGCAGCAGCGGAGCTGGCCAGGAGAGTCTCCCAGTATGACTCCGCCGTGACTCCGCTGCTCGGGCATAACGCGAGCAGGAAAATCCGCGCTAGCTACTGCGGTGACAAGCCTAACCAGGTGCTTGGCTTGCAGGAACTCGGGAACTGCGTTATTTCTATGTGTCAGAGAACAAAGCTCAGCTGTTCTTAATCATGTTGGAGAGCACATCCAACGAGTAGTCAGCTAGATCAATTCTTCTCACAGAAAACTCTTAGGCGATCCTAAGTGGATCGTTTCAATGCGTTAGCAGTCAAACTTTCGTTATGTCCGAGGTCGGCACAGTAAAATTCGTTATAACGGAGGCAGTGCACTAAAGTTCGTTGTATCCGATGTTAACAGAACTAAAGATCATTATATCCGAGGTGGCATACTGCTGCGTGCAGCCTGCTTTCCACTGACAGACGGCTGTGGCCATTCTCGCTTGGGCAGACCTTTCTAATGCTAACGTATTTATGAACAGAAAATAAATGTATATGCATCACGACCCGTCTATCGTAAAATACTTCTGCGTGTACTTCTGTGTGTGTGTAAGCTATCGTTCTCTCTTTTGTATGTCTGTTTCGGGCCCACAGTGGAGTATCGATCTTTTTTTTCCGTTCAGGGGTGTCCACATCCCTTCCGCAATCGATCTGCTGTCGCTGCAACGTTATAGAGATCGACGCGGTGACCGTGCAATAGCGCAAAGGTCTTGATTACACCTGCCGAAATTAATGAAACACGTAGCAGACTGAGGGCTACACGCAACGCAATTAACACTTCGCTCTTCGCACAGCTCGATGCAACGAGATCACGTTTCTGGCGTGGCACCTCCGTGGTGTTCCCTGTCGATGGATGGGAGGCGAGGCCCTCTGGCGTGAAATGTCTTTATTACATGATCTCGTACACGTGTGTGTCCTCACACGTTCCCTGTCCGAAAACTTCTAAAACATGTCCATGTAGTCACGTACGATCGCGGCGTAATGAAACAGTGCAGAAATACACGGGCGGTCAATTAATATTTCACCACACCATCTCGTACTGACTGTATAAACGTGCCAAGCAAGGTGATTAGAAAAAGAAAAAATGTAAGGAAGGGCGAGTAGCCGGGTTGGTAAATGTTTCGAAGACAGAAACAAAAAGCAGAATTCAAAATGAAATAAATGACCCACTGGTTTGTCACGCTTTCGTACCCGACGGTTCACGCTGTGTGTGCTGTTAATGTCGTGACTTGGAAGCTCGAGTATGGTGTGTGTAGAAACGACTGACGTGTGCAACTCGCCTCGGAAAGTAATCAAGTTAAGTTGTCGCGCGCAGAGGACAATTGCTCTGGGCTGGATGCGATGGGCTTGGACGCTGAAAAAAGGCAGCTTTAAATAAGTGCTACTCGCTTCTAGACGAGAGCTTGTTTAACGTTATGCGGAATGTGCGTTCCGACAAAAATTTGTTCAGCGGTCTAGCACACATGGCGCAGTTACTTTTTTCGAGTTAGTCTTCGTTTCCGTTCGGTGGCGCTAATTGCTTTCGCGCAGTATCGCGCAGCCTTTGGTAAACTTGTTTCCTTTTTTCATCGTATTCTTTTTTTTTTTAACATTAGAGAGCGAGGAAAATTCAGTAGCCCGCTTTAGAGGTCGACAGTGAAAATAAGTGCAGTCACCCAAGATATAGCAAACATTGTTTTCTTTCTTTTTTCCACTGAGGCCCAAAGTAATCGTTTGGAAATGGTGGGAGGGCTCTGTGGCGTATATTCAACGAGGCCACTGCCAGAAAGTGAAAGGATCGATTTCAGCAGGGGGGGGGGGGGGGGGGGAGTTCTGGTCAGTCGTGACCTCCTAGGCGGCGTGGATGCGTTACCCAATGTTCGGTGTGTTGACGACAACGACAGCGAAAAGGAAAATTGCGAGAAGAAGCGGGAGAGCCGATGTTAGGGATGGAGGGATGATAGAATAAATGCTGTTTCGGAGCAAGATGGCCCTAAGGATTTGCGTAACTGCATAGAAACCAGCCCACTTCACGATATGATGATGTCAGTTGAGAATCAGCTGAAACTCAGTTTGGAGCGCGCCAGTGTGTGTATGAGGTCTATATACCAGGTGTTTAAGGGAAGACTGAGTAATTCTCAAAAATTGTTTTTTTGACACCAAGATATTACCAGTGTTGGCGGACACCAGAAAACATGTGAACCGCATTAAATAGTAAGCTGGTTAAGAAATTTTTGATTAACTTTGTAACTAGTAAAGTTAGCGCCTAGTTGTAATCAGAGATTTGCAGCCCACCGTAAGTAATAGCCACGTTAGTTTTTAGAATTTCGAAAACGCAGTTATCCTCGGCGCTGTGGCTCGACGAGATCTGGCTACATCGTGCCAAAATACGTGCGCTTTCAAAAAGCATGCAGGAAAACCAACCCCTGCAGTGCACGTAACTAGACAGAAAACCGAAATTTTGTCGAGCCGCGGCAACACGTTGACGGAAGATCATCGTGAGGGACTCATTGTGGAGGTGTTTTTTTTTTTTTTTTGTTCAAGACATAATAAATGGTAGACATAGTTTAACTCAACCCCCCTGTTTCTGGCAGCTTTTCGTGAAAGCCATGATACAGAACTCTCTGCTACTGCTTTTGCACGTGAGTTCGGCCAAATCCGAGGTTTTAAAAAAATAATAAAGGTGCCACGCATTGACCACTAAAATTTGTACTAATGATGAGAATTTCTCTTGAACCTAGAGTTCTGTTTGCGGATAGGTGCTTTCTGTGGCGGCTGTGTTCTTGAAAAAGGGAAACGCAGCATTGAACTATATGGTAGTCGACAACGGTCCAAAATATCGACGGCACCGTTCTGACTGTCTCCTCAGCGTTTTTGCTCATTGAAAGGCAAAGGAGGAGGGTCGTTTCTGGGTGATAAACGGCTGTCGGCCAGCTTCAACATCGCCAGAAACCGATCTTTTTCGGTTTTAACCAACTGCATAATGTTCTTACCGGCGGATGCTTATCGGTATTTTTCGGGTGAAACCCGGAAGTACTCGGCCTAAATATAACGAACATTTGGCTTCTAACACATTCAAACAATCCTCCGAGGACCGCCTAAGAGTTTTTGTGTTTCCACGTTATTTGTTTCTTCGTTATTTTGTTCACGTTAACCTACTTTTACTCTCTCGCCGGCCACTTCTCGAGCACTCCACGTCCGCTCGGGTACACGCGCAAAACGTCGCTAGGCACGCATTCTTCTTCGTTGTCCGAAGCGCCCGGCCGCGGCGACGCACAAAGCGAGGGGATGAGGCACGCGCGAAACAAGGGCAACGCCATTCGCGGGCGTCACGTTCGGATATTTACGCCGGACTCCGCCGCACAGGTCGAGCGTGCATGCATGCTTGTTGTCGTCGGCGTTCCACCCTTTCTCCCTGGACGAACGCTAACGCCACCGTCGCGCCACGAGTGTCTGTTTCTCTCTCTTCTCTTCCTCTCATTTCTGTTGCACCCGACGCTGGGGCTCGTAGCGCGCGTCCCATGGAGGCATGGCTACTCGCGCCGTGCCGAGTGCGCCTCCTTAATTATGTACGAGTTGGCCGGCGTCGAACGAGAGGCGCGCGTGCCGGATCCGAGCCCTGCAACGAGTCCGCCACCACCGCCACGCGTTTCGGCGCTTTTCGGCGGCCACTCGTCCGGATCACCATTAGCACTGACGAGACACGTATCCGGGCTCGCGCTATCCACTTTGTTTCTTGACTAGCGTTTCTCTTTCCTTTTCTTGATGTCGGCGGCGATCGAACTGCTTGCCTGCCTGTATAAAAGAGCTCCGCAAAGGTGTGCTGCGGCGAAAGCGTCGCGCTCATCGTGAAGGGGTGAAGCTACAGGCGATTTAGCTGGCTTGGGCATGCTTATACCAATGTGTCGAGCTGGGCTGCTGTCCCATAAGGGCGCCCTCTCACCCAGGACATTCTTGTACATCCTTGTTTCAAAGATGGCCCTCCTCTGACCGGTGGCCTGATTTGCTTCTCTGCTCTTTCCCCTCTTTCTTCTTTCACTCCTACCTTCCTCCATTCCCTTGCGGCGCGGTTCAGATGTCCGCCGATATATGTGAGACAGCTACGGCGTCATTTCCTTTCCTCAAAAACCAATTTACCTCTTTCCCCTTTCCTCTTCTCCCTTTCTGCTGACCCGAAAGACGTGGGTTTGATCCCGGCCGTGGCGGTCGAATTTCGATGGAGGCGAAATTCTAGACGCCCGTGTACTGCGTGCGATGTCAGTGCACGTTAAAGAACCCCAGGTGGTCGAAATCTCCAGAGCCCTTCACTACGACATCCCTCATAACCAGAGTGAATCGCTTTGGGACGTTAGACCGCCCCCCCCATAGACCATAGACCTTCTCCCTTTTACATTTCTTTCTTTTCATCGTTCAGGTCTTCTGATTCTGTATCCTCGATTCCATTACTTTGTCACTGAGCAAGTGACAGCGAGAGCGTTATTGTTCAGACGATCCCTAGGTCAAGTGACGCAATTAAGGTCTCTGCCAAGCACTTATGACAAATCGTCAAAGAAGTAGGAAGGTTTGGCTCTTCGACACCATGCATATTAACGGTCTTTCTAGCAAGTAAAGACAAATATTGGATTTCGGGCATCCTAACTCAGGAGTATGGATGTCGAAAAAGACACATTGGCACATCGCTTTGAAACCTGCTCACTTGCGTCTATTGTCAGTCGCGATCCATGCAGTGGAGTGGTTGAGACCTACACTATTAAAAAAACGCCCAAATAGGAGTAAATGTATTTTCCTCTAGCACACACAAAAGGAGGTTTTATTAACTCACCATAAATGGAGTATTTTATTTACTCATTTATACAAGGGAGGTATTTTGGAGTATAAGGGAGTAAATTTTTTACTACCCACAGAAATGGAGCCCAAGAATGGCGTCATGTTTGGCGTTGGTTTCGCGGCGGAAACCGGCAGTTGCTGGGAGGGCCGCCGACAACCCGAGTTGGGAAACGGCGCTGCCCTAATGCGAGTCACGCGTTCTTTTCGCCGTCTGCAAGCCCAGCGACGGCGTAGGCGGTAGGAATCGTCTGCTTGTCGTCTGCTTTTGCTATAAGATCTCGTTTGGAACTCACCTATGAGGCAGAAACGTGGAGGCTAACGAAGAGGGTTCAGCTTAAGTTAAGGACAGCGCAGCGAGCTGTGGAAAGACAAATGATAGGTGTAACGTTAAGAGATCGTAAGTGGGCCCGGCGGAGTGGGTAAGGGAACAAACGCGGATCTATGACATCCTAGTCGAAATCAAGAGGAATAAATGGTCTTGGTCAGGGCATGTGATGCGAAGGCAAGATATGGATTCCAGGAGAAGGTATGCGTAGCAGGGGGCGGCATAAAGTTAAGTGGGCGGATCGTAGATAAAGCAATGTAACATTAGAATCAATAGTTCAAAGCTGAGAAAGTCTGGTTTGGTTTATGGGGTTTTAAAGCAGCCGAACAGTTCTTCACAAATCTATACAGTGGCCAATGTAATCAGAACGTTAATGAGAGAGGCAGTGGCTCACAGTAGTGGGACATCCCGCCGTTAACTAAAAAGGAAGTAAAGAAAGCCTTTACAGCGACTCAGGCTATGAGAGACGCCGTAGTGAAGGTCTCCGGAAATTTAGACCACCTGGGGTTCTTTAACGTGCACTGACATCGCACAGTACACGGGCCTCTAGAATTTCGCCTCCATCGAAATTCAACCGCCGCGGCCGAGGTCGAACTCGCGTCTTTCGAGTCAGCAGCCGAGCGTCATAACCACTGAGCCACCGCGGCGGCGACAAAGCTGAGAAGGAGTGTCGGAGTAGTTTTCAATGGTCATGCACTACGCTGTGGCTGACTAAGAATGAGCCAAGTTTGAAACAGAAAGGCGCAAATGGGACGAGGACAAAAAAGGAACGTGAAGCAACAGGACAAGCACCAAGAATGAGAGCAGAACAAGTTGAAAACGAGAGCACTTTCAAAGGTATTCTGGAACAGCAGTGTTTGCTTTCATCTTCGTTTATTTAAAGCTTGGTTTCTTAATATGACTGAGGAAAAATGAAGTCTCATCAGCTCAATCAGGACCTCAGCGTTGAAACTATGTTCTATCACTGTTCCATATTCAAACAACACACTATAGTAATAAGGGAGTAATTACTGAATGACATCCATCCGAGCGCAGCTCCATCCTTTGTAGCCATCCATCCTTTGTAGCCATACGGCTACAAAGGAAAGCTATAGTTCCCACTTCGAGTTATTGATCAATTCGCTCTCGCCCTACCATAAGCTTGCCGTCCCGGTTAGCGCAATTGGAAGAGCGGCTGCTCCGGTGAAGCAGTGGTCCTGGTTTCGAACCCCGCAGCAGGACGAATTTTTCTTTAACTACGAAGTTTCTGAGAGAGCTGTATAGCTTTCCTTTGTAGCCGTATGGCTGCGCTCGGGTGGATGCCAATCAGTAATTCCTCCCTTATTACAAATCTACTCCACCTTAAAGGATTCCCCTAAAATATTTGACCAACACACTATAGTCTGCTGCAACAAACCGCGAGAACAACACAAAAAAGCTGCGGGAATTAGGCCTAAGCAGGGTCTCTAAGGAGTGGCGACACTAATAAAGGAAGGTCAGGTATGGTTAGAGCACTGGAGGCTTCACATGAGCAGTTCAGTTATGTAGCTTACTGTAGTTGAAAACAGCGACAAGCCGATATCTTGTACCGCGGCAGGTACCCGGGAAGGAACAGAAGTGAGCAGAGATCCAGCGATGATGGTAACCAAGGGTCGTCACTGACCGCCATTATCAGACGACTGACCAGAAGCAGACGAGACGCTAGGTCGCGGGGCGGATGGCGCAAAGTGATTTTATGCGAAGCATATTAACGTAGGTTTCGGGCCTTCGCGCGACGCCCGGCGGTGGCCACCATTGACCCTGAAGTGGGGTCACGTGACATGACGTCACGTGATGACGTCACACCGGCAGCAGATGGGGCCTCATATCGCGCCGTCGGTCGCCTCCCGGCGGTGGCCACCATTAACCTTGAAGTGAGATCACATGATGTGACGTCACGTGATGACTTCACACCGGCTGCAGATGGGGCCTCATATCGCGCCGTCGGATGCCGCCCGGCGGAGGCCTCCACGCTTCGGTTCGCGCCGTCGCGCGCGACGCGGCGGCGGCGCCACCATCGCTGCATCACCTGATATGTGACGTCACGCCAGGGATGAAGCGGCGCAACAGGACACAACCTTCTTTTACCCTCGCACGCAGGCTGCTGGCGCGCCCCTACTCTCGACACCAGTCGCCATCTATCGGCGCGCGCGGCCCGATGGACTGCGGGACGCGCCGACGCCGCGCGTAGAATGCATGCTCGCGTGTTCGCTTCTGTCGTTGTAGTGCTTCATCATAACGTATGAGGGTGTGTGCTGTGCGTCACTACTCACATTTTCCCTCTACCAGACAGTACTGCTGTTATCTTGCGCGCAGTTAGTCGTTGACGTGACATCTACGAGTTTTTTCCCGTTCATTTGGATGTAAGTGCGGCGAGGCAGTGCTCGTCTGTCTGGTTGTTTGTGCCCACCATGATGATATTTTTTTTATGGGGTTTTTAACGTCCCAAAGCGACTGAGGCTATGAGAGACGCCGTAGTGGAGGGCTCCGGAAATTTCGACCCCCTGGGGTTCTTTAACGTGCACTGACATCGCACAGTACACGGGCCTCTAGAATTTCTCCTCCAAAGAAATTCCAGCCGCCGCGGCCGGGATCGAACCCGCGTCTTTCGGGTCAGCAGCCGAGCACCATAACCGCTTATTGATGATTAGCGCTCGTGTCCTGTCTTCACCTTTTCTGTGTCTCGTTTTTCGCGCTACGTTTTTCAATGATGATATTCTGCTGGCTCAGGATTCTAAACGCTGGCACAGCAGCGGCGACGCTGCTCCACCGGGCCGCTGGTGCGTCGGCGCTGCTCAGGGAAATTCTGGAATAGTATTGCAATCAGCAAGGATTTTTCCCGTGGAGTAGTCGGCCAGGTAGCGTACGGGCTCGAAACCGGCATCTCTACGAGATTTCTGCGCTGGCGTGTCATTTGTTGTTGTCTTTTACGTGCGCTATCATCTATGATAATTTTAGGCACAGGAATGTGGATTTATTGATTTGATTCAGTGGTGTAGTAACTGGATAGGCGAGCTGCAAACTGAAGGTTGCCCCGACGAAGCGCGTGTTTTCGATCACCTCCTTGCGCTGAGCTTGCTCTAGTTTCCATTAAACACATTTCATGCACAGGATTGTAAGCACGACCGCTACCGATTTCAGTTGCTCTTTCCGCACGCATGTCATTGGGATCAAGGTTGGGGGGGGGGGGGGGGGGGGGGGGGGGGGGGGGGGGTAATGGCTTTACCGTAGTGTCTTTCTGCTTTTGCTATCTACCTTAATCATAGGAAAATATGCGCGATTTTAATGCATTCATTCACACTTAGCCAAACGCCTACGCAACGCTGTCACACGCGGCGAGAGCTACCGAATGAAATGAACGCGACTTCGGACCTCAGAATTCGTGAAAGCTGGATTCGCTGCTAATATCTATTGAAGCTTTGATAATTTGAGCAAAAGTACGTTTTTATGCACTAGGTTGCATAAACCATGACAAATTTTGTTTTTTGTTGGCGCTGCGACTCACTCTCACAGCGGTAATTTGTTGATCAATTAACTGGCGCACCACGCATGCGACAAGAAAGCCCTGTTTGTGGGTGGTACTTTATGGCCGAAGGATTAAGAGTGCATGGGAATTCGAACTGCATGCTAGCCGCACACCTAATACTTGATACTGAACAAAGTTTTTTTTTCTTTCAGTGGAGCACCAAGACGGTAGCGATATCAGCACGAGCGCGTTCTAAGCGTCAGCACAATTCACGTGAATCTCAAACTAAATGTCATTAAAACGCATCAATGTGCTCCCTTTGATAACGTGAATACCTCCTGCAACACAGCCACGCTGCGGAAGTATGCTCGGCAATGTTTTTTTAGCGCCCGAAGCGCGGCTATAAGCAGGCGCGGCCGCGGAGCTGCCGCAGCCCCGCAGTCCCCAAAGAAACGCCCGCACCGCGGCGCACCAGTCGGCGGAAAATGGCCGCGCCCAGGAGCGGCTCTGGATTCTGGTCTATAGTGACGGACTCCAAACAAGCATGTAGAAACTACACGAGAGGCAGGATCGACAGCATCGCCAATCACATTCTACACACGACGAGAAGACACAAAAACACTAAACATAGTATAGTGTGGGTTCCGGGACATGAGGGGATGAGGGGCAACGTGGCAGCAGACGAGTTAGCTCGAGGATACGTCAACCGAGCAGACTCAGCACTTTGCACCACAGGCACCTTTGACCCAGTTACCCCCACGTACTCAGATATACTCGATCATTACAGGGGTCAGCGGAAACGCTACCCAGCCCCACACAAAAGGCTCACCAAAGAGGAGGCGGTAGACTGGCGCAGACTACAAACCGGTACCTACCCACACCTTCATAAACTACACAAGATTTTCCCTACACAATATGCAGACGAATGTCCGTGGTGTCAGGGTAAACCTACACTAGAACATATCACATGGACCTGCCCTAAGGCAGACTTAGAGCCAAGAATAAACCCGAGTGTGGTGCAGTGGGATCACTTGCTGGCCAGCGAGGACGAGGAAGCGCAACGATTCCTTGTGCGCCGAGCCACGATGGCAGCAGTCAAGTGCGGCATCCTGGACCAAGGATCGACCACGGCGCCCAGTGACCCGTAAGGGTCAAGAACACCAATTTATTGACAAGAAAGTTTTTTCCATCCATCCAAGCGGCGCGCGCCCGCCGTCGCGTCAGTCTCGGTGCCCGCAACCGCGCCAGCGTCTTTGCGCCGGGCGTGTATGCGGTCAAGATGCCTCCAAACGCTAAGGACGTTAATAATAGGAATGCAAAACGAAGGCTGCAGCGTGCTACGGAAACCGATGAAGAACGCGAATAATAAGTGGCGTGCAAACCAAGAGTCATGCATTTACGGACCATAAGAGTGTGTTTGTCGGGCTGCAAAGAATAAAGTAAGACGATTAACCTAAAACCACGTCTCCGTTACTTAGCCCCATCCACACTGAGGCAGCTGCTTAACATGATTCGCATCCACTGGGCTTAACCTTGATAAGCCTCCAATTTTTTTTTTAAACTTAACTGGGGACCTGGGGCGAAATGATACCAAGGAACATCCTTTAAACATGGAAATTATAAGGAGGAGAATCCTCCTTTATGCCTCATTATTTAGTGCAGGGAGTAAAATAAGTCATTTAGCACATTTTTACTCCACATTGATGCAGTAAATTTTTCCGCATATGGAGTTTGAAGGGTGACTTCAACCATTTAAACTCCCAATTTGGTTGACTCTTGTTTGCAGTGTACAG
>NC_143013.1:298884265-298994265 GCF_055824585.1 Amblyomma mixtum | reverse complement strand
CTAACCTAACCTAACCTAACCTAACCTAACCTAACCTAACCTAACCTAACCTAACCTAACCTAACCTAACCTAACCTAACCTAACCTAACCTAACCTAACCTAACCTAACCTAACCTAACCTAACCTAACCTAACCTAACCTAACCTAACCTAACCTAACCTAACCTAACCTAACCTAACCTAACCTAACCTAACCTAACCTAACCTAACCTAACCTAACCTAACCTAACCTAACCTAACCTAACCTAACCTAACCTAACCTAACCTAACCTAACCTAACCTAACCTAACCTAACCTAACCTAACCTAACCTAACCTAACCTAACCTAACCTAACCTAACCTAACCTAACCTAACCTAACCTAACCTAACCTAACCTAACCTAACCTAACCTAACCTAACCTAACCTAACCTAACCTAACCTAACCTAACCTAACCTAACCTAACCTAACCTAACCTAACCTAACCTAACCTAACCTAACCTAACCTAACCTAACCTAACCTAACCTAACCTAACCTAACCTAACCTAACCTAACCTAACCTAACCTAACCTAACCTAACCTAACCTAACCTAACCTAACCTAACCTAACCTAACCTAACCTAACCTAACCTAACCTAACCTAACCTAACCTAACCTAACCTAACCTAACCTAACCTAACCTAACCTAACCTAACCTAACCTAACCTAACCTAACCTAACCTAACCTAACCTAACCTAACCTAACCTAACCTAACCTAACCTAACCTAACCTAACCTAACCTAACCTAACCTAACCTAACCTAACCTAACCTAACCTAACCTAACCTAACCTAACCTAACCTAACCTAACCTAACCTAACCTAACCTAACCTAACCTAACCTAACCTAACCTAACCTAACCTAACCTAACCTAACCTAACCTAACCTAACCTAACCTAACCTAACCTAACCTAACCTAACCTAACCTAACCTAACCTAACCTAACCTAACCTAACCTAACCTAACCTAACCTAACCTAACCTAACCTAACCTAACCTAACCTAACCTAACCTAACCTAACCTAACCTAACCTAACCTAACCTAACCTAACCTAACCTAACCTAACCTAACCTAACCTAACCTAACCTAACCTAACCTAACCTAACCTAACCTAACCTAACCTAACCTAACCTAACCTAACCTAACCTAACCTAACCTAACCTAACCTAACCTAACCTAACCTAACCTAACCTAACCTAACCTAACCTAACCTAACCTAACCTAACCTAACCTAACCTAACCTAACCTAACCTAACCTAACCTAACCTAACCTAACCTAACCTAACCTAACCTAACCTAACCTAACCTAACCTAACCTAACCTAACCTAACCTAACCTAACCTAACCTAACCTAACCTAACCTAACCTAACCTAACCTAACCTAACCTAACCTAACCTAACCTAACCTAACCTAACCTAACCTAACCTAACCTAACCTAACCTAACCTAACCTAACCTAACCTAACCTAACCTAACCTAACCTAACCTAACCTAACCTAACCTAACCTAACCTAACCTAACCTAACCTAACCTAACCTAACCTAACCTAACCTAACCTAACCTAACCTAACCTAACCTAACCTAACCTAACCTAACCTAACCTAACCTAACCTAACCTAACCTAACCTAACCTAACCTAACCTAACCTAACCTAACCTAACCTAACCTAACCTAACCTAACCTAACCTAACCTAACCTAACCTAACCTAACCTAACCTAACCTAACCTAACCTAACCTAACCTAACCTAACCTAACCTAACCTAACCTAACCTAACCTAACCTAACCTAACCTAACCTAACCTAACCTAACCTAACCTAACCTAACCTAACCTAACCTAACCTAACCTAACCTAACCTAACCTAACCTAACCTAACCTAACCTAACCTAACCTAACCTAACCTAACCTAACCTAACCTAACCTAACCTAACCTAACCTAACCTAACCTAACCTAACCTAACCTAACCTAACCTAACCTAACCTAACCTAACCTAACCTAACCTAACCTAACCTAACCTAACCTAACCTAACCTAACCTAACCTAACCTAACCTAACCTAACCTAACCTAACCTAACCTAACCTAACCTAACCTAACCTAACCTAACCTAACCTAACCTAACCTAACCTAACCTAACCTAACCTAACCTAACCTAACCTAACCTAACCTAACCTAACCTAACCTAACCTAACCTAACCTAACCTAACCTAACCTAACCTAACCTAACCTAACCTAACCTAACCTAACCTAACCTAACCTAACCTAACCTAACCTAACCTAACCTAACCTAACCTAACCTAACCTAACCTAACCTAACCTAACCTAACCTAACCTAACCTAACCTAACCTAACCTAACCTAACCTAACCTAACCTAACCTAACCTAACCTAACCTAACCTAACCTAACCTAACCTAACCTAACCTAACCTAACCTAACCTAACCTAACCTAACCTAACCTAACCTAACCTAACCTAACCTAACCTAACCTAACCTAACCTAACCTAACCTAACCTAACCTAACCTAACCTAACCTAACCTAACCTAACCTAACCTAACCTAACCTAACCTAACCTAACCTAACCTAACCTAACCTAACCTAACCTAACCTAACCTAACCTAACCTAACCTAACCTAACCTAACCTAACCTAACCTAACCTAACCTAACCTAACCTAACCTAACCTAACCTAACCTAACCTAACCTAACCTAACCTAACCTAACCTAACCTAACCTAACCTAACCTAACCTAACCTAACCTAACCTAACCTAACCTAACCTAACCTAACCTAACCTAACCTAACCTAACCTAACCTAACCTAACCTAACCTAACCTAACCTAACCTAACCTAACCTAACCTAACCTAACCTAACCTAACCTAACCTAACCTAACCTAACCTAACCTAACCTAACCTAACCTAACCTAACCTAACCTAACCTAACCTAACCTAACCTAACCTAACCTAACCTAACCTAACCTAACCTAACCTAACCTAACCTAACCTAACCTAACCTAACCTAACCTAACCTAACCTAACCTAACCTAACCTAACCTAACCTAACCTAACCTAACCTAACCTAACCTAACCTAACCTAACCTAACCTAACCTAACCTAACCTAACCTAACCTAACCTAACCTAACCTAGATGCCACCAAAAAGGCTGCCTGTTTGGAGGAGCTTGCAGGAAAGCTACCTCTCGCATCTGCGTTCTTTCACGAACGACCTCTCCTCGACGATCGATGCGATGGCCTGTGGGACAATAATTAGGCGCAGTGCCTATGCCTACACAGATGCGCACGTGGTCTCCACACGCAACACGCACCGGCCTCAACCGAGGATACCACGCTGGTTTCTAAAGCGTCCTCCAAACAGAATTAGGTTCAGCGCACAAAACATACTGCACCACAGGCGTGTCCGCAGGTCGGTCACGCACACATGCTCTGGCTAAACGAAGACAGCCCTGCTCTTAACTATGCCCTAAAATAAACCCAATAGGTTATTGTAAAGGGTTTGATAATGCCCAATCCCCCTTGCATCCGTATTCCGTAGTGCAAATCTGTACTCGCGGCCCATTTCCTCCATTCCTTTTTGCGTGGAGGAATGCAGTCGGAACTTTTCAGAAACGCTCTCGATTTCCCTACGCCGCCAAGATTCATAGTCGCCACGTGCAGCCAGTGCGTTCATGCAGACTCGCGGACACATCACTGTCAAGTAACCTAACAAAATTGGAGAGGACACTTAAGCTGTGCCTCCTCAGTGCAGTGCACGTGATGTCAGTGCAGGTTGAAGATCCCCAGTTGTCCAAAATTATCCGGTGCTCTCCACTACGGCGTCCCTCATAGCCTGAGTCGCTTTGTAGCGTTCAGGCCCCTAATACCAAAACCAATCAATGTAACACACTTTCTGAATAGCAAAGTACACATCTGAATAGCAAAGTACACATTTAATAGATTTTTTTTTTTGTATTTAGGTCTTCATTAATTCGTAAGTGCGATAGTCGCGATGTGCCCTTGATTTTTGATATTGGTGTTCTGTGTGCTTTCTATTTGCTTTTCTGTCACATTGTGCTATTTCAATCTGACTGCATTGCAAAAAATGATTCGCATGTTTTTTTATTACGCACTGAAGTTCCGTCGTTTATGCATGCAGTTTCAGCCTATGTTTTATTATTTATGAGTGCTGTATGCTCTATGCTGCCATGTAAAGGGCTCCGAGCCTACAGGTTTTTCCACTGAATTTAATCCTAGTGCCAGTAGAAATAGTCTGAGCGCCGACAGATATAATCTGCATGCCATGTAATTTAATCTTAGTGCCAAGCACTTAATCTAAGCGGCAGCGTGTTTAATCCAAGCGCCAACTCGAACAATGCAAGCGCCAACCAATTTAATCCCAGTGTCAACGCAAATAATACGAGCGCCAGCTGTTTTAATTCAGGTGCCAACCAATTTAATCCGCATGCGGAAAACGAATGCAGTAGAAGACTACAAAGCATACAACACGAATGCCAGGAATAAAGCGAAGTTTAGATAATTTTTTAGACCACGCAGCGCCTGTGAGTCACATTCTCATGCACTATTTCGTTTTCTTCGCATACCTTGCAGCATCAAAGAGCCACTAGCAGCTGTTAAACCTCAGTATTTGATGCAAGTCTTGTGGCTTGTGACAGTCGTGTATGAATTAGTTGGGCAAGCACTGCTGATTATGGCTTGTCTTACGTTTTGAATCTGCATGCTTACGGCCTTCATTCAGTTTTCATATTGCCGGCTGTTTTCATGCGACTGATGCAAAGTATTTTCGGGAGGCACTGATAAAAATTGAACACCACTAACAGAAACAAAAGGTAGCAGTGTAATGCAGAGTTATTCCAAGTGGGACGAGTCACAGAACCGGAGTAACGTTTCTTCACTTTACGGCTTATTTAGTTTTAGAAGGGAAAGTGAGCGAAGCTACACCAGAGCTTACAGCCTAGGTCAAGAATAGCTACTGGCGGCTGCCTTATAGCGGTGTAGGTTACCGCTAAGAGGTGCCCCGTCAGAGACGGTCTTCGATGAGTTACGATGCAGGGATAAAGGGAATACTTGAAGATTTATATACAGAAATTTACAGCATATACAAGTTAAAGCACTGGAGACATATTAAGCAGCAAAAGGACAAAACAACAAAAGGTGGAACTGGCTAACACTAGGGGAGGCCCCTACTCGGCATAGCCGAAGATGCATAGCACCTGACCTTAGCTCAGAACCCTTTTTCCGGCTCCGGGGCCCGGTTTTAAAGCCTTAAAGGCCCGGCCCACATTTGGCAGCTTCCAACCATGTTGCACTCTTAACATGATTGGCTCTTCAGCCCTCCGGCTTCTGTAAGGTAAACCACCCTCTCCACATCAATATAAAAGCAAAAACCAACACAAAAGAACAGCCGTGCCAGCCAGTGCCAGCATGTGCGGGGTAGAACATTCTATCCCCCCAAAATAAAAGTAAAAACAAGCACAAAACACACTCGTGCGAGCACGTGCCAACGGTTTCCCTAATGACCCCCCGACCTTGGCGTCGTCTCGGAATTGGGCAGTTACCGCTGTAACTGCCACTGCGAGCTCGGACCCGCGTTCCTTGGCGACTTAAAGCCTTCCCCAGGCTTACTAGCTGGCGCCTCCCCGACACCTGGTTAGCCGCGTCATCCAGCTCAGGTCGTCGCTGCTCGCGGCTAGCCGCGCTGTCGCCGGCTATTCCTCATTTCTATTCCCCCTCGTCAACGGCGCCCTAACGCCGTTCCGTCTGGCAGTGCTTAATCCTCAGAAATTCTGCAGGCTTTTCCAACCAGACGTTCGTCGCGAGCTTGTGTCTCGGCTGGTGTCCGTTGAAACGAGGGGATTAAGACAAGGGGGGGTGTCGTCGTGTGGCGGCTCTTCAGCCCCAAGCTGCCACCGCTCTTTTGCCCAGCCGGTGCTAATCGGCACCGCGGGGCGATGGACACCAGGCGGCCCGGCGCCTTCGTGCGCGTGCATCGTTCCAAGAAATGTCATTCTTCCCTTGGAGCGCACCCCACCGTCCCGTCCCGTCGCGGTGAGGGGGGTCCACGGGCTGATATGTCGCTTAAAAATTCGTTGAACACGACCCAGTGAACCTTGTCGACAGCCGTCCAATGTATGTCACGATTTGCTGACATGCAGGCGATAAGGTTTGCTCCTCTGGTGCCAGTCGTCGTCTGCACGGCGGTTTGCACGGCCGAAGCTCCTTGAACACCATATGTTATAGTTAGTCTCATCAACGTAAAACCTGCACAAGCGGGGCCCTTCACACTGCAGCCACTGCGCATATGCTTTGCGGGTGCGTTTCACATCATCTCTGTTGCGGTCGATCGGCCACTGAGTCACCAACTTCATAGAGTAGCCATGCGCATCCAGTAGGCAATCAATGCTACTTGTGCTGATGGTAATTCCGGGCAATTCTTCTTCCACCGTCTGCTTTATTCGCTTTAGCGTGAAAGCAGGGTTGCTGTCCACAATATTTTTGAGAGCCGCTACAACCTCATTTCCGAATTTATTCGACGTTCCGCCTTTCTTCAGCGCCTCTCTATCGGTAGCTGCAATGAATCTTGCTGTCTTTAAATTGATGCCCAGCGTGTCTGCTATTTTTTTCACATCTCCTCCACGCCTTGACACATCGAGAATTCTGGCCCTGTCATGTTCAGAGACTTTGCTGTTCTTTCTTCTCGGTGCATCTTGGGGCTTGACTAGCGGTCCTCGTTTTCGGTGTCTAATTAGGACGTAAGAGCACGGCTCATCGGCTTCCATGGAAGAAAATAATGCGCGTTAATGTCCATGAGAGATGAATGAAAAGTCGTACACTATCACCTACTTATAGTATACGAGTACGTACCGCCACCGTTCGGCTCTCAAATGCAGCCACAATGCGGCGCACTCAAAGCCGTCTGCTTTGAAACTTTCTTGTCTTCTGTGTTTTTAAAAATGTTTCTGACGTGCCTTATTTCTTTCAAAAGAAAGTTCACTGATTTCTAATAATGAGTGCACATATCTGCGTCTTCCTTCGTTGTCCTAGCATATTTTGCAAAAGCAGACGACATTCCGGCAGCCAGGAAATGGAGGCGCAAAACTTGCCTTCTGTTTTGGAACTTTCCATCATTGGCTGTGTACCTTTTTTTCTCACTAAACTAAGTAGGACTAAAGTAAGGTACGGTTTATTAACACTTTCTTTGACTGTTTGACAAAACAATCGTATCTGTTATCGAAGACAGTGAATTCAATCTTCCATTATAAACAGTTCCTGCATTTCTGCCCTCCTCCGTTCTATAGACATAATAAAGAGCCAGTAAGCCATAGCACTGAGCCCCTGTGCAGTTTTTTAATGCTAATATTGTGCGCTTTAAACGGCGCTTTAAAACACTTGTATCAAGGCAATGTTGGTGATAATATTGATGAAAGCTATGCAATATGTGGACACTCCGCTTCGGCATCGCATGGCTTGAAAAATTATCTCAGCTCTATTTCTGGCATTCTTGTTCTGTGCTTCTACCGCATTCGTTTTCCGCATGCTGATAAAATTTGTTGGCACCTGGATTAAAAACAGCTGGTGCTCGTATGATTTGCGTTGGCACTGGGATTAAATTGGTTGGCGCTTGCATTGTATGAGTTGGCACTCGGATTAAATACGCTGGCGCGTTGATTAAATGTTTTGCACTCAGATTAAATTACATGGCAGGCAGATTATATCAGTCAGCGCGTAGATTATTTCCACTGGCACTATCAAATTCAGTGGGAAAACCTGCAGTCACGCTACTCTGTAAGTAGCTTTTTGCTCAGTGCCCTTTTCTGTCGAGGAATAAATAACTTTTGAATTGAATTTAAACTCGATCCAAAATTATTTTTCTTGAAACTATATTTGTAATCATTCCCTTGCCTGAGGCTTACCCACCGTGAGGAATCATCTCATACACATTGAACTATAAATCATTAAACTCAAAGGGTTTGGCTCTACATCAAGCTACGGGACAGAAACCTTTTAAAGCGTTATCTCTAATATTCGCATTAAGGTAATTCAAGTGGGACCAGTGGGTGGTACCATTGGTACATAGATTGTAGACCACCTCATTGGCGTAGAATGTTTGGAGTGGTATCAAACAGTTCAGCGGGTTATAATGGGGATTCGCAGCGACGACCTCTGGTTCTCCAAACCACAACTTCTTGAAACTTCAAACGTTTATTACGGCCAAATTAATTGACGTAGGACATTCGAGGTGGAGCTGAAAGATGTCTTTTTGCGCTGCATACGTTAGCATTAAAAAGTAGACATCCGGATATAACGGAAAATTTGTACCGGATAGCGAAAATGGCTAATGGCGCAATATTCGTCCGATAATTCTAAACGCTCGATACGAATACGCTGCCTCAGCGTTTTGCTCTTTTTCATCGGCATTTTAGGCCTCACGTCCATAGGTAAGCAAGCACAACGAAAAGGTTTACTGTTCATTTAAAACCAACGGACATTTCCTTTCTTCTCTATTTTTCTTTTAGACGAGAAATTATGTTCGCTTACTCCGGCGGAGAACCTGGAAGGAACCGCTGGGTCCAGCGAGGTAAGAGAGCAGACAAAGCTTTATGTTTCTATCACATCCTTTATTTTGCGGAAATGGGAGACAGGATAAGAGGAAATTTGGGAATCTCAAATGTAAGGCACACACAGCACTATTAAAAATCGTGATCACATCCCTCTATGTACACGAGGCACACACGCTGAACAATCTCGATATTAAATAACATTTGTGCAGGACGAGACGGGAGAAAACAAAACGACTGGGAGTAAAGCGTAGGAGGAGGGAAAAAAAAAAGAACAGGAATACAAGGAAAGAAGGGCCTTTGGAAAGCAGCTTAAATAAGTTTGCTCCTCTGCTTCGAAGCATGTTTCTCGGTATGCGCGAACTCAGCGCAGGAAACGGAACGATGCAAAAAGGGGAACAGGTGATGCGGCAGCATGATTGAACACTTGGTCAAAGCATCGGGCGCGGGAATTCACTACAGCACATGTTACAGTGCACTTTGAGCCAGGCTTCCCCGAGCCCCAGGTCTGCAGGAAGATCGTCGCGAGCCTGGCGATGTAAAGGTATGAGATGAACAAAAAAAAAATAGAATTAGTAGCATCGGTGGTATTCGGAGGTATGAATGAGTGCATAGTAGCAAAGCAGGGCGCTTGGGCAGCTTACTGGAAGCGAACGGAAAGGCATTTTTCAATATTTACGCCAAACAAGGCCAGCGTTTTTGTTGACACGAAGAAGCCAGAATTTTACACCCACAAAATGGTTAGGCAGCACGCATAATGCTTACAACCCCACCAGTGTTCATATAACTCAATTCATACAGAAAAAAAAAGGGAGTACCGCTGGCTAGCGGGAAAAACAGGCAAAACGCAAGTTTGTGGCACAACAGTCTGGGCACAGAAGTTGTTTGGTTAAGTATATCGTTAAACAAAAACAACAAATGAAAGTGGGCTGCCCATTTATCGAAACGGCAGAGTGCACCGGTTACCGAAACGGAAATGAATTTACGGCTCGCTATAACTCGACACCGAAAGAGTGTGTCCAATAAACGATGGTTAGGGAAGGGACAAGCAGTATGCATAGCTCCTCTGATCGCATCAGGGCACAGCATGGGCGCCTCGGCTGCTGTTATTCATGGTATGTACATTCTTTGATAGAGGAAGAAGAGAAACAGACACTGAATTATTGCCTCTCTTGCGACAGGCTATTAATTTCTCCCTAGAAAAATAATGCAGGGGTTTCTTTTTGTCCGCACCTCCTGAAAAACCCCGAACAAGGAACGGCAAAATAGTGTCCTTGCCGTCCGGCTACTCGTCTTAGACGCGAAGGCCAGCCAGCCGTATTCACTCTGTACATTTCGGCGGGAAGACTTTTATTCAGTGCAGACATCCGCCGCTCAGCGCTTCATGTTTGCGCACACAATCACCGGGCTGATTATTTCACCCACATGCGCTCTTAGACGCCTATATATATGCGCTCAGACAGACGAGAACAAACCAAAGAGCACAAGCTGAAAGAACGAAAATCTGAATTATGTACACTTGTTGGCTAGTTTACTGCCACAAGGCTGAAATGCTCTGAAATGCACTTGCGTTGTATGCTGTCATTCATTTTCTCGTACAGCACTTAAGAGACGTGATCACTGGAAGGTTATTGAACAAGGAAGCATTTGCCCCTGTGTTTCAAGAACTTGCAACTAAATGAGAACCAGGAAGCAAAAATGGTCTGTCTATGAAGAAAACGAAAAATAATGAGGTGTGCTAACAAATGAACGTCACATAAATGAGGACTGTTCCAAGCGGCACTCATGAATTACCTGCAAAGATGTTCACCGGGTACGCAGTGATAATTTTTTTTCTTATGCTTTCTTCGCTCACGAATTTAGTGTTCAAAGAACTTGATACCGGTTACCTCAGCGTCAAAACATGTGCAAAAAACTGAAAAATGAGAACAGCGCTCAAGTTTATAGCATGCCATGTTGACCTACAACGTTAAGGAAACAAGACGACAAGATGGTATTTGTAGCTTTAGTGCGAAACCGAGATGGCCGAAAAACAATAACGGGAGGGTTAGGACCCTGAGGAAGTGCAGAATGATTTTTCTACTCAATTCAGACGCACACTGGTACAGGTTTTCGAACAACGACACAAAACACAAGTGCATATGACGTCTGTTTAACGTCAGGAGTATCCAACTTTCTGCCTTGCATACTGAAGAAAGTAAGCAACAGGAGTAATAACGGGTGCAGACGCTATGTCGCTTCGTCGTGCGGTTTTGTAAACCACGTTGTGTATAAATGCCGGCATAGAAACTTCCTCTGAGAGGATACTCTTTTGCACTCTTGCCTACCTCCTAAACAACAGCAATTAACGCCCTTAGTGCTTCAATTTGCTGTGACATGATTTGTACACATATACACTAGTGCATAGCAAAGCATCGACGAGTGCCTTCTTTTTGCACTATGGGCACATCAACCAGATATTTAGCCAAGCGCAGAGCTGCCTTTCATGCTATGACAGGCCTTCCTCACTTTAACGTGCTTACAGAACCGCTCGTCTAATACAGATGCTGCATGACACACGCGAAAGCATGTGCAAATCGTGATTTGTATCCCCTGTTTCATATTCTTCACTCTGTGCATTGCTGGAGTACTTCTCTTTTTGCATAGAATTGCTGCCCGCTGTTATGCGGCTTGTGAGTAAACGAATCAGCCCGCTACTGATAAAAAAAAAAATGGTCTCAGCAATGGCACATGCCACAGACTTTTTGTACAGAGTCAGCGTTCAGTTAGAGTGATAATCATGCATTATAGTGCCTACTTTCAGCAACATGAAAAAGCCGAATTTCACAAGGTGATGAGGAAGAAAAGTTCACAAAGTGTTACGAATCTTTCAGCACGATGTATGAAGGTTCCGCGACAGACAGTGACATTCTTTGCACAGAAGAAAAGTTGCGCCTAAAATTATGGTTCTAAATTCAATGTTGTAGGGATAGCAAAAAAAAAACAATGCAATAGCACAATCACTCACATAAACGCATAGTTTAAAGAATGCTCACACCGTGCTGGTTGCCCTACAGGTATGTGCAAGAGTAATAGAGAATTTCTGTGTGTATGTGTACTGATGAACTGACGACCAGCAGCACTGTTAATGAAGCACCGGGGAGCCTACAAAGCTGTTTTGTAGATTGTGCATACATACGTACAGCTTGTCGTGCGAAAGGCTGAGAAAAAAACAGCAATGTACAAAATTACTGCCTCTCCTTTAGTGCATAATCTTATTTGAATTATACTGCATGACATACATATATGCATCGTGCAGTGTGTAAACGACATACAGCAGCCTCCAGACCTAACGGTACCGAGGGCCCAGATTTCCACCCAGTTGCCAAGCTTCTGAAAGGAAAAGGCTCGACAATTCAAGCATTGCACACGTTGTCCACTACGTCACAGACACCGCAGCCCACGTTGTCCATTTGTTCGCGCTCGCTCACCGTATGGGAACGCTTAAATACATACTCGACCGAAACCCCCACTGTATTGTGACACATAACCGTGTGACGTAAGGTCATAACGCGAACAAACAAAACAAATGCAGATGTGATGTCACGACGCGCTCCTACTCGATGACACCGGAACATATACTTACTACGGGTAAACAAAAACATCAAAGGAAAAAAAAAACAAGGCAAGCCCAAGGAGCAAGTGTCCACTATTAAGTTAGAATGCTTGGCATTCCCTACAATTAGGCTCTACAGTTCGTGCAGAAATTGCTCGCTCCCCACGCGTGTACTACAGTGTTATCCAAGACCTGCGGAACCTTTCATACACGCGACGAGAGTGTGTTCTGCGCCACCACCACGGCGGAAGCGCGCATCAGTCCATGTGGCGGTACTTGTGCGAAGACATCTGCGACAGGCCCAGCACCGCGTATTGGCACTTGAGGCAGTGGTAGTGCGTCTGCTTCGCATTGTAGTTGCAGCTGTCGACGCCGCAGTTCTGCGAGGGCGTGTACTTCTCGAAGCCGGCGGCGTTGATGCTGTCCAGCTTGGCGTGCTGCCTGCGATGCGCGACCACCTTGTTCGTGTCCGTGCACACAAAGTCGCACTTAAGGCAGTGGAAATGCGACGCCTTGTTGCTGCTTCCGCCACCGCCGGGACCGTTGGCGGCCGCCTGGCTGGCGGCGGCGTGCGGGCATTCGACGCGGCCGCAGTGCACGTTGGCGCGGAACTGGCGGAAGTCTCCGCCCATGAGCGTGTCGAGCCGCTCGTGGCGCGCCGTGTGCTGCACGAAGCGCGTCTTGTCGCAGAAGCTGTAGCCGCAGTCCTTGCGCGTGCAGTGGAAATGCGTCTGGTGCTCGCGGTAGCCGCAGTGCCGGTAGCCGCAGTCCTCGTTGAAGCGGAACCGCACGTAGCCGTCCGGCACGGGCTCGTCCTTGAGGATGCGCAGGCTGGGCATCTTCATGCGCTTCGCGTCGCTCACCATGGTCAGCGTCTCGTCGCCCTTGCAGTTGCCGAACAGCGGTCGCTTCTGGTCGGACGCGGCGGCTGCAGCGGCTGCAGCTGCCGCCGCCGCCGCAGCAGCCGTCATCTGATTGGCCGAGTTGTAGAACATGTCGCCAGACGGGCACATGAGCGCCAGGTGCTGAAGGTCGATGTTGGGGTGGCCCGCCATGTCTCCCAGCCCTAGCAGCGCCGGGTTCAGGGGCGCCATGCCCGGAATCATGCCGGGAGATGAGACAGGCGGCCAGAACATGTGCTGCATGTTCTGCATATTTTGCATATTTTGCATGTTCTGCATGTTCTGGATGTTCTGCAAGCTCAGCTTGGGTGGCGTGTTGAAGAACGGGTGCTGCTGCTGCTGGTGTTGCTGCTCTTCGTTGTTGCTGCTGTTGTTCGCCGTGGTGCTCGTGGGAGGCTGGTACCCCTGGGGGACCAACTGGGGTGGTCCCTGGGGCCTCGGGTCGGGCGAGGACCTCTTGGAGGGGGGAGAGTCGATGCGCCCAGGTGCAGACGGCTCTTGCTCTTCCTCGCCGTCCGAGTCTCCCTGAGCCGTCGACGACACTGGCGACGACTGGCCGGACAGAGGAGTGGTGCGGCCGTCGGGGTACACAGGTACGGGGCTCGGAGCTCCCGAGTGCTTGCCGACGTGCAGCCGAAGACGGGAGAAGCTGGAGAACGCCTGCGATCAAAACAAGAAAAAAAGCTTCAGAAAGCTGGCTTCTCTGCATCAAGGGTAAACACGTGGCAAAGCCCTCTCAAAGCAACAAAAGTGAGGTTGATCCGAGCTCACGCTAACTGCATATATTGCATGCCTAAATGAAAGCAAAAAAAAAAAAAATAACGAAAATATTTTAGGCTGTAAATACTTGCAAAAATTCGTGATGAGTTTGCCCAAAATTCTTCAAAAAAAAAAAGGCAGTAGGACGACTGGCTTATGGCGTCATTAGGCAAGATAAAGTTACCTTGTCAATCCCATTTGGACAAAAATATCTTCTAGCTATAAATTACATTTTTACAGACATAAAATTACATAAAACGTACAGAAAAACAAGTTTACAAGTCTGTTACTGATACACTGATATTATTGCAGTAAAATTTGTCATAACCGGGCCTGGACTGTCCACACAGAGTAGGAGATGAAAAGAACAGCTACGAGAATTGAGCTCACCTGATTGCATATGTTGCAGTGAAAGTGGTCTCGCTTCTTCTTTTTGCAGAAAGGTCTGCCACAGCTCTGGCACTCGCTGAACATGATGTGCCTCTCCATTCCCGGAATTACGGGGCCCGCTGAGATGGTAGCAGTGGTCGGCTTCATTAGGAGCTTCATCAGCGGCTGCTGGTCGGAGTCGGGCACCGAGGAGGCCGTGCTCGAGGTTGGACTTGCACCGAGCCTATCCTTCTCTCCATCCTCATCCTCATTGTGATTGCCGTTGTCGTTTCCGGTTTTGCCTAAGCCAGCGCCCCCACTGTTGTTGCCACCGCTACTATTGGAGAACGCCGACAGCGGGTAGAAGGTTCCTGAGGACTTGACGACGGTCTTCTGGGAGCTGTCGCTCGCGGCAGGACTCGCAGTTCTGTCGTCATCGCTGGAGCAGGACTTCTTCTTTGGGGGCGAGGGGCCTTCGTCCTCTTCTTCTGGCAACGGCGAGCTGTTCGGCTGCTGTTGGAGGTGCTGCTGAGAACCGCTATGCTTCTGTTCGTGTAGGCTCATGGTCGAGTATCGGACGAACGAGTAGTTGCAGTTGGGTCGAGTGCAGTGGAAATGCCTGTTAACCTTGTTGCTGTGGCAGCCGGGAAGCCGGCAGTCAACGCTTCGGTCGTAGAAGACGAATCCCTCGATGATATCAATGTTGTCGTGGAAGTCTTTGGAATGCAGCACGAGGATGTCCTCGCGGTCGGTCACGTAGTGACAGCGCGCCTGGACGCAGTGGAAATGCCGCTGGCCCAAGAAGGCACACAGTTTGTCTGGACACACGCTGTTCTCAGGGAAGATGAAGAACCCCTCGTGGACCTGCAGAAAAGTCCGAGATATTATGTCATCTGTCGAGTACGCCGTACCTGGCTTTAGGGCAAATTGATATGAAAAAGGAAAAGCATGCTTACAGGTGCAGTGTGCAATGCACATGCAACATAAAGAAACAAGTGTCCTATAGGTTTAATACAGGCTAGTAGCACTTGTTACACTTCTAGACCCTAAGGCATTTGTTCCCAAGTGCTAAAGATATAATATGTGCAGTAGTTCCGCAGTCAAGGGGTCCTAAAATTAATAAATCACAAACATCGTAAGCCTGCGATATTTGGTACTATAAACGGGTATGTTTTCCCACGATAGCGTTAAAGGCCCCAGTCACCAGAAGATCCGGTGTCGGCACTGTGAGCGGAAAATCACGTGCATAGCTCTGGCAGGTGGTCCCCACAGAGCAACCTAGGAGGCAGGTGGGCCAACTAGGTCACGTGACCTTGCGGCGTCATCCCAACCTGCCCACCGGATAGTGTGAAAACTGGCCACCGTGCAGGTGGCAGTTAAATGAATGATTGGTCGCTCGAGGAGAGCAACCTGGGTCACGCAAGGCTCACTGCTGGGAGCACCTGCCATCCGAGGGCAGTGGCGCATCGCTTAACCGCTGCACCACTGTGCCAGGAGGGGTACAAGGACTCCTGGGGATCTACGAATGTAAAGCAGAGAATGACCTTCTGCATATGTGAAAATTAACCCATTACGCTATCGCGTCATACACTTAAAGGGGCTCTCAAAGGGGCTCTCAATAATGTTGCGGTATGCCTAGGAAGTTAAAGGATGCCGCTTCACAAATATCCTCCAGCAAAAATTGTTTTAATGCGTTTTGCGGAAGCTGCGTTATCTGTACTTAAAAATCTTAATTTCCGCGTTTTCGCGCCTATCTCTCTCCTCTCGTCACTTTTGCACACTGAAATGTCGGCGCTCCCACGCCAGCCCCACCCACTCGGTCTTTCTACCGGCTGCCGACGCCCGGGGGAGTTCCTCGGTGGGCGGAGCTTCCGGCCGCAGCCATGGTAGCTGCGTGACGTCAGAAAGAGTTGGCAGGGCGAACCAATGATAGCCCTCCGCTGGTGACGTAACGAGCGCTGCATGATGCGTAGTGCGCGGATTCGGACGAAAGTCCGGTACCGCTGGCTTCCCCGAGGTCTAAGCACGAAGTTTTTAAAATATATTGTAAATTATCGTCTCGCTTTTGAAGTCTTGTACACGGCATGAACGCTCGGGGGCCTACAGTCTACATAATGCAAGCGTATTATAGCCAACCTCAAACACACTTTTCAGGGACCCTTTAAGGCGGAGCTAAGTGTCCCCTGCAATTTTTATACTTCGCTTCATTGATTTCGCTTAAGGGTAACAGACTCGATTCCAAGGGGAGGGAAGAGCAGGAGGAGGTTGCAAAAATTTAGGTGGGCGACGAGCTAAAGAAGTTTGCTATTGTAGGGTGGCCACAGTTGGCACCGGACAGGGTTAATTGGAGAGATGTGGGAGAGGCCCTTATCCTGCAGTGGGCGTAGTCAGCCTGATGATTATGATGAATTTAGCTTCCTTAGATGGCATATTGTACAGGACGTCCCTGCGGTTTCATTGTACCTCTTTTCTTTTCCGAACGGAGCAGAGGCCTCATAATACTTGAAACGCAGCGATGCTGAGAAATGTTCACAAAACATGCTGCTAAACATTTTCATACGGCACTCACGTTAGGATTGGTGGCAGGCTGCGACGGGGCTGGTCCGGCAAGGGGTGTTGTTGCCTCTGGCTCGGACGACTCCTTTGGTTCAGCTTTGACCGCAGCCATTAGAGCAGCCTGCTCAGCAGAGTGCTTCTCCTGCTGCTCCAGTAGCTTCTCCTGGATGTGCTGATGCTGCTGCAGGAAATGCAGTGCCTGTTGGTTCTCCACGGTGAAGTCCATCCCGGCGGATCCCATTGGCATGCGCGCCATGCTGGAAGGGCCGGGCATCCCCATGAGTCCACCAGTGCCGCCCGGGCCTTGGAACGGTGGGAACAGGGTCGGCATGTTTTGACTAGATCCAGGTTTGGGA
The DNA here is from genome assembly GCF_055824585.1 of Amblyomma mixtum. Lineage (NCBI taxonomy): Eukaryota > Metazoa > Arthropoda > Arachnida > Ixodida > Ixodidae > Amblyomma > Amblyomma mixtum. Next base: position 298,977,140 of record NC_143013.1, on the reverse strand, counting down.
AGCTTAAAGCTTGCGTAGATGGCTTGTGACAGGTGAGGTGAGCTGGGACCTAGTGGGAACTGCAAAAAGAAAAAAGGAGGAGGACAGCCAGTCAGCCAACACCGATGTGGTAACTCATGTACTGTGTGAGAAGCGCGGTTATCATCATGGCCGGATCTTATTTCCCACAGAGGCATTATAAGTAAGGTCCAAATTTTTCTGCTACGGAAAATTTCTTGAAATGATAATAAATAACCTGCAATATTCCGCGGAACACATCAAAAAATGATTAAGAATGCATCTGACAGTGCATAGTATGAGTCATTCTTTTTTCTTTTTGCGCTTTACAAAGCAACTAAAGTGACCTTCGCCACCAGACTTAAAAGTTAAGAGGAGAAGCCAGCTTTTTAACGAGCTTGGGGCAACGTGCGCAGCGCGCGAGTGCAAAGGAGCATGTGGTTATGGATGTGGAAAGAAAGCGGTGCGGGTTGTTCGGTTGAACAGTCCGAGATTTTTTTTAAAGCTCTCCTGAATTCTCAGCTCCCCCTTCACGTTATATTCGTGCAGAGAAAGTAAATTAGTCATTTTTCTATCGTACTGCCGTTCCCACTGATGTCCGTAACAACAATTACGCGAAAAAATTCTAAATCTTAGGGTCCTTGCTTCTGTGGCTTTACACGAATCTACCGTTCCCACAGCTGCTCATTGCACTTTGGAAACCATGAGAGAAGCCCAAAAAGAGTAGGCAAGAAAAAAACTGAAAAAAACCTTGCGTTGTTTAGCTCATTACTGCCTCCATAAAAAAAAAAAGAAAGGTTCTCTGAAGAGTGTGAACTAATCCTGCACCATATATGGTTCTTATTTAGAACGTTCCATTTATTCGTGGATTAAAGGGCTTCATAGAATATGCTGCGGCAGCTGAGAGAGTGAAATATGCACCTCAATCATGCGGTTCTTTGGTGGCCGTCCCCGCTTGCGTCTGAACACGCCGTCTATAGGCACCGATGGGATGGCACTGAACTGGTCCCTGGACATGCTCAGTTTGGTCGTGTACTCATGCATCTTGTAGTGGTCCAGCCGCCGAAAGGGCTTGTCAGTACTGCTCACAATGTCCCTGCAACCATCCTGAAAAATCGCAAGAATTGTCATTAGTCACATAAAGAACGATTTCACTGCAGGTCACCTATTTCCACTGCCTCACTGCAAGCACCGTACATCTTCGGTAATGAAGAAACAGTGCTCAAGGGCATTTTGATATAGGCAACACTTACCCATTGGCAATGGTAGTGTTTTTCCTTTAACGTGAAGGGGCAATCAGGAGGGCATTCTCCATCGATGCTTTTTCCCACAGTGTGATAAAAGCATTGGGTTATCTGATCCTGATGTTCGTGGTTCCTGCAAGTGGCATATAAAACGATTATGTAGTCATACAATACCTAAAAAAACACTTAATGCTGATCACATCTTGGGGACACCAGTTAAACACAATGACCTCCAGAAAGAATAGATCAAAGACGACCCTAATTATCTAGCTAAATGTTAGCTGCGATTGTAGTGAAGTCTCACTTTGCATGTTCTTGTACTCCTCCAACATCTTTTCCAGGAAAAACCATGGTACAGTTGTCGGTGGTGCAGTGATAATGCTCGCGGTAGATAAACTCGCATTCTGGTCGGCATAGATCCGTTGGCGAGTACCTGCGCAGAGAAAAGAGAGACATATGATTTTCACAGTAAACTTTTTTCTAAGTGCACTGATTGCCGGCCCTTGCTCATAATCTACGACGCTTGCCGGTGTTAACACATGTGTGAGTGTCACGTTAGGTTGCTGCATATTATTCCACAAGCCCAGTTTATTATCCGCTCACATGTGCGTCTGCGCATGTTGGACTACCGGTATCTGCTTGTAGTTGTTTGCATACCAAAGCCGCAATGTTTCATTAACGTTATGATATTGAGCACAACCATAGGCAAAACGCGATCAAATAATTGGCTACTTTCGCTGGATGTGTGTCATAATGAAAAGAAAAACAAAAACGATTTGGTACATATTGCTTCCCGTACAGGACACATTTCATCTCAGTTGACACTTTGCCATGGCCTTTCCATTTCACGCATTGAGGAGAGATTGTTTATTAACACTTTATTCCCACAGTGGATAGGATTTATGTGTCGCCAAAGCAAATCTTCATCATCATCATGAACAAACGAATTAAATTAGCATAGGGTCAGCATAAATGAGAGCAGCGTGTAAGCATATACGAGGGAAGTGTGGGGGGGGGGGGGGGGGGGCGTTCTCACCTGACCATGTACCGCTGCCAGGTCTCCTCCACTTTTCCCGCATCTCTGGCGGCGTCGAGCGGCCGCTGACCGTTGCTCGGCGGCGCGCAGCCGTCGTCCTCTTTCGCGCTGGTGCCGAAGCCCTGACTGGTCGCAAAGTTGAACGCGAGGCCCGGGTGCATGGCGGCGCCCACGCCCGATGCGTTGGGCAGGAACGCCGACAGGAACGCCGGGTCGAGCACGTTGTGCGCTTTGGGCTGGCTCGCGTCGGGAGCGCCGGGCTGCTGCGGAGCCGAGCTGCCGTTACCGCCGTTGCTGCTGCTGAGGCCCATACTACCGAGCTGCTGCTTGCTGCCGTCGTACGCCAGCGCCTGGTGGTTCGTGGCCGCGAGCCCCTTGGGGTCGGGGGCCAGGCCCACTCCTCCGGACGCTGTCGTCACCGGCGTGGTGCCGGCGCCGATGGTGGTGCCCGGCTGGAGCGGCGACGTCCCGGAAGGTACCACGCCCCCCGGGAACATGCTCTGCACGGGCGAACTGCTCAAGCTCTGCTCGCACAGGGCCAGCTGCGGACGAAGAGCATGGAAATGAGGAAGCGGTTAAAGCGATATGCTCTTAGCAGAAGCTAAAAAGGAAGGCTAGACTATGACATTGCTGTTGAACAATCACTTTTCTTAATATCCCAATGCGTGACATAAAAATGAAACAATGGTTGGCACTGAAAAGAAATGTCTGTGTTTGCTATCAGTACCCTATTGGCGGCCTCTGAGCATAACACTCGGGGAATCGTTTCAGCTGTGTCTTCTCCCACAAGCTTTAGTTCAGCGAGGCGTTCTGTACTTAAGGGAAGGTTTGATTTCGCACTTTGAACGACTAATAAGAACAACGTGGCAAACAAGCATAACCCTGACGTGGTCACTCTACCATTAACAAATGGGGGGGTAGCTGTAGGAGCGTGCCTATGAGGGCGCAGTACCTGTTCGGCGGTTAGTCCCGGCGGCAGGTCGCCCGGCTGGCCGTAGCTCTTGAGCATGCTCTGGGCCAGCTTGAACTTGCGGTAGGCCATTTCGGTGTCCTGGCGCTCGTGCTTGCGCTTGTGGGAGTACAGCTGCCCGCTGGAATGCAGCACGTAGCTGCACCCCGGCCGGATGCAGTGGATGTGGTTGCAGATGCGCGAGAACCGACAGTTCTCGTACGAGCAGTGCTCGTGCTTCATGAACTTCTTGAAGCCGTCCTTGTTCAGCTGCTCGTCCTTGATGTGGTACGTCTTATGTTTCTCTGCGGGACAACGGGGAGGTGAACGTTAGAGCCAGCTATCAAAACAGTGACAATGGACTCCGAGTCAGCAGTCCCTGACATAAAGTCTGCAAAAGGTCACAGCGGCGATTCTGGGATCGTCATCCGTGATTACTCTGGACAAAATGACAGCATAGTAAAGAAGATCTACGCTCAAGAGTTTTCGGCCATGGGCCTAATGTTCCGACCGCTGAATGCGTACAGTCCAAAAGAGCATGTCATGGCTATCAGACCTGTTGAAGACCTTCCCGCTATAACTCATGAAACCTCATACTCGAGGTCTCAGCTTCCACTGTTGAGCAAGGTCGCTGAAGTTACCTAACGCAGCCCTAAAAGCTTGCGAGCTAAGCATAGATGCCACAGTTTATGTTTGGCCTACTGCAGGGCCCCTAGATCGAAACCAATAAATGCAGCACATTTACCAATGTCGGCCTTGTTCTTGAACGTGGTCTTGCAGCCTGGTCGGCGGCAGTGGAAGTGTGTGGTCCTCTGTCCGTAGAAAAGGCACGTGGGCGTGTTACAGTCCTCCGTGGCCCGGAACCTTTGGAAGCCTTCCTGAATTATGGCCGAATCTTTGCGGTGGTAGTTTGCGTGCATCTGCACGTCCGACGTGCTGATGTACACTTTGTCGCAGTTGTCCTGCGCAAGCACGAAACAGAAAGACGTGGTTATACTAAACAGACGCGGAAGAAACGGCAGCAAAAGACCTGTACAAGCCACACATGCAATCGTCTAACACTGTCAGCTGCTTGATTGAAGCAATTTGACCTTCAAGAATTCGTTGAACACAGTATAGAGTGGTGAACACCTCTAGCTCAGTGTAAAGTCCGCGTTATCCATCGAATTAAAAAGACCTGCTTAGCAATATATGAAATTTCTGGGGTTGCGGTACGGTTAGTGAACGGTTGCGTCAAAGAAACGGTTATGCGACGCGCCCACCTTTAGACAGTGGTAGTGGGTCTGCTTCCGGTTGTGAGCGCAGTTCGGGAACTTCTCCGAGCAGTCATCCATGGGGCTGTACCGCAGGAAACCATGCTGGAGGGACTCGTCCCGCTTCTTGTGCCACTTGAAGTGGCGGATCATCTCCTCCTTCTTCACGAACACCTGCGCAAACGCCAAGCGGAGAGGCCACTCCCGTAAGCACGGCATTCCGCTTAAGCCCACATATTATACAAAAAAAAGAGAGAACGTTCAAGCGGCCTCAGCGCGAACTTCGAAGCGAGTTACGAGTCGAGCTTTGGTAATGTTTAGAACGCAAGTTTTGATGCGAAGTTCAAAGGAGATGTGCCGCTAATGAAGGCTAAAAGCATTCCGTACTTGAAACGAACACATTTTTGCACTTCGAGGTCGGAGAGAGCTTCCGGAATTGGAGCAGCCATCTCCGACGCTCCGAAAGACCGGCAATAGGGAAATTGCTAGGTGGCAACTTCGTTCCGTACTTAGCTCCTACTTGGAGCCCTTCCACTGCTACCGCAAGAAAGGAGAGCGCGCTAAATTAGCCGCGAAAAGGCTTACTTCTTTCTTTCTAGTTCAACGCACAAGTGCGGAACGATCTGTGGCTGAAGTCACTCCAGCGAAGGGAAACGCATTAGGCGCGCATTTGCAAATGAAAACCAGTATCCATTATCATCAGGAGCAGGCGACGGGTGCTCGCGTAAAAAGGATAAGCGCTCGAAAGAAGGCGACCCGAAAGGTGCCGAGATACGAGAGCCGCGTGCGTCGGTATGGCGCCCCGAGGGCTCCGGCGTTATCACTCTACTACCAACTTCGCTCCCGCGACGACTGCTAAGACCACTCGCTCGTCGCACTATATTTCACGCCACTTCTTGGGGCACTCCGCGGTCGGCGCTGATAATACTATACGTGCCGAGAGTTATTACTCCAGTCTGACCAGAAATGAGGAGAAAAATAAGGTGCAGACGAAGGAGAATGCAGCGTTACTGCGGTAATCAAGTCCCGCGCATTCATTTTTTGCACGCCCCTTAAACGAGGATCGTCGTTCTGCAGCATTTTTCGCCAACTTTCGTTTCTTTATTTTTTCTTGTTTTTTGTTTTCTCCCGCTTGCCGTCTGGTATTCCGTCTCTCTCTGAGAGCAAGGCAGCTACACTCATAACTTTATTTTACTGCGTGGCGCCTTCCCCCAAAACTACGCTCCCTCCTCCAGGAAAAAAAAAATATATACATATAAAGGAAACGCTATGGAGAGGTCAAGACACGATGGGCGCGCAACGAGTTCGGGGGTGTTTTGAGAGCCCACCGTGAGCACGAACTTCGCGGGGAACGGCGAAGTGGGGGAGCATAAACTTTGGAGGCGGTTGAAAGAAAAAAAAAAAGAAGAGGACAGTAATAACAGGCGTCCAAGGTCGAGCGCAGGAGCTCGTTGAATAGTGCTGTTTATATTCGGGCTACGCGGCCGTCTTTACGTGGTTAAGCTTCTCTCGTTCCTTGCGCAAATACGTGCGAGACACGGCTCCTCCAATCGGGAGGGCAGATAAAGATTTTTTAAAAAAATCTTGCCTCTTAATTTTAAGATGCAAGTCACGATCACACCTGAAGACGCTCATTTGTGCGGCTTCCTCAGACACACCAAAGCGCGTTAATGCTGAACTGCACTAATTTGACGCGCACTATTCACAGAGCAAGAAAGTTGACATACTATACGCAAAACTGTGCACAGTACATAGCTTTCTCTGCATGAGGCAGAGAACCCTGATACGCGCATTTTAACCTCGTGCTGTGTACGCACAGTCCCCTGCAAAACGCTGCAGAACAGGTTTAATCACTCACGGCTACAAATGCAATTTTGTCCCGCGACCGCATATGAAAACGCCGTGCAGTCCTCAAAGCAACGGTTGTGGCTTCGGCTGCTATTCCAGCCATCAGATGAAAGCTACAAGCATGGAGGAAGTAAAGATGAGGAGATGCTCTCGCTATCCGAGCTGCAGACCAAAAAGTGTCCCGGAAGTGACGTGCTTTTGCTAGGATTATAGGTGAGTTTCGATACCTGGGCGCCGCCATGTTTGTTTTACTCGAGCGCCGCCTACCGCCGACGCCATCTTGGACTGATAATGTGCAGCCGGTGGGCTGCAGACGAAGCAGCGTGCGATCTCTGAAAGTGTCATTCGCCCGTTTTATTCCTGCCAAGCCTAGAAATTTTGGGTGGGCGTTCGCCTCGTGTCCATCCTCGTTTGTGCTATGCCATTAGCTCCTGCAATAACCAACTGGGAGCAAGCGACCGTTCCTCAACGCAGCGAACGATCAGCATCGGTGAGTGCCATGCTCGCAGTTCACGCGTGCTTTTTGTCGCCGGTTGCCTGTAGGGCGAATGCGGCACGGTGTTGCATGTTAGAAAAACGCAAGCAAAATGTGTTGAAACACAAGATCGCAGGAGAGCAATGAATATCTAGTTTTTCGTGGAGCGCAGTTTTTCATGAACTCTCTCGCTGCCTGCTTGGACATGGCGAGTGTGACAGTTTAGATGCTGAGCTTGCGACAGAGTACCCCGTTTACAAACTGAACATTTTGGAAACAGCGAGTACATGACCGAAACGAATCCACTTCTGATGATTAGAATGTTTGTTTGCGGAGATACGCGCGATGAAATTGAAATTCGGCCCCTCCTGCCGCTTGCGTAGGGCTGTTCGTACTACGAGCGATACAAGCCAGTTGACTGAAAGCAATTCGCATTCTCGCCTTCTCCGCTCCCGCCAGTACTCACTGGTGCACAAATACCAGAAAATGTGCAGTTACACGATCTAATAGGTTGGTACGCTAATGGAACGTTATTACCACATACACTGACATATGTTAGGGTGGGCTGTCTAAAAGGAAAGTAAAATAATAGAGCCCGGCCCGCACCCACTTACACTGACAGGCAGAATCGCCGCACCTGTGTTGAGAATTCCAATCTCAATCGGATCGGGGCACTGCTCAAGTCGCTGCGTTTGTTGTATCTCTGGCACGGTTATGCATAGTGTGGATTTTTTTACAGTGCATTCGATGCGATTTCAGTCGAATAATTTATTACAATGCGTGGCAGAGTTTACCGTCCTGTGCATGCCGTGTATTTTTTCATCTTACGTTGCCATGGCTGCATTTTTCCTCACTTTGCAGTTGGGTAAAAGTTCATGTCGCCGCTTCTATTCATGCCATGCTGTGCAAATTAAATTAGTATTTTTGCACTAACGACATGTTTATTTTTTTCAGGTGGCGATCCCCACACCCTCCCGATATTGACGATCATGTGGGGCGGCGAAACGAAGTGGCCAAATTTGTGAAGTCCTCACATAGTGTATTGCTGAATTAAAAGAACTTTGCCAAAGCCGTCGAAATACTTGATCTCTTAAAATTATGCACAGATTACAGTTTGGTAACCCAGGCGCTGCGCTTCGTTCCGCGCCCGATATTAGGCACAGGCAGTGGGTTTGTTTCTGTCTGTATTTCGTTCACAAAGTGCGCTAACGTTTAAGCTTTTTGTTGGCGCAAGTATTTTTTGTTCAACTACGCCCACTGCCAATGCAACTCGGGACCGGCGGAAAAGCGGTGAAGAAATGGACACCGCAGACGTGCTGAGACCTTCACATAACATGGTGCACGTAAATACTGGGGGCGTTTGTTTTTTTCTACTTTCGTCGACTATTTCCGCAACTGACAATAAAACAATGATGTCTAGAAGACGTTGGTGTTTCGTACAACATTGCTGCTTTTGTTGTACAGACGCAAACACGCGCTTGACCGGTAGCTAAGCAGCCGCGGCCGTTGCTCCGCGCGCCGGATTATCAGCCCAGGGGAGGACGGCAACAGTGGGGTGCCGCGCAGCGCACGTGTTTGAGAGTATTTCTCCCTCTCCTGCCCGCTCCTCGTAAAATGGTGTATAGGTGAGGTGCGTTTCCAGATTCAGCGCAGAGGCTCATGGGTAAGTCGTCTGCTACCGCTACTTCCGGTTCCAAATTTCTCCCCCTACCCGCTTGCTTCACAGCAGTCGCTGTGTTAATTCGCTTCTTACACTAATTTATTTTCACTGCAACACCGCTGATTGTATTGCATCGTCGCAAGACCAACTAGACGTCAGCTCTGTTCTGCTTCGTAGCGTTTCTTCGCATGAAGTACAACCAAAATAGTGCAAACGGTAGGAGGTTTTCTATGCGTATGCAGTGCGATGTGTTAAGACTCGCTGTGCGCGCGGTTGCATGTGTGGATAGTCTGCTAGCCCACTGACAGCTTTTACACCCTTTGAGGCAAATACATCTATCGTTTGCTAAACTGTGCAAGCTCAACCTTCGTTGTGTTCGTGGTGCAGCAAAAAAAAAACAACAACAAACTAATATATAATGAGCAACGCGTTAAAATAGTTCAACCGCGCACACAGTCGACTGCCGTGCATACGCCGAACAGCCAGCCTATGCTGGCAATATTAGAATCCACGAGAAAACACTCTTACCTTTCATTATTGTTAATTTCTGCACTCAGGACGTGTTCATAAGCAGCACGCGCTGATCTTACGGTGATGCTGTGCAATACGCAATGTCGCAGCACAAACAGATTAGCGAATAAACAATGCCCGAATGCACGGCAATTGCAATGCAGAAGGCATTGCGTGGAAGAAATTTGGAACCGGAAGTAGCTGGCAGACGATTTTTTCATGGTTGCTTGCATTCACTTGGGAAACGCACCTCACCTATTGGGAGTCTTTGGCAGACGGCGCACCAATGGTAACGCTGGTTGCAGTGGCGTCGTCTGCTGCAATGCCTGCTGCGCATGCGCAAACGCGCTGAGACAGCGGCCAAGCAAAGGGGGCGACGGGGGGGAGCTGGCTTCAAAAAATGTGACGTAACCGCATCTCCTGAGGTCTTTCCTTCCTCCATGGCTACAAGGTTTCAAACAGGGCCTTCGCGAGTACCTTCTGTGCATCGCGTTTGCTCGTTCGCGTTGCCTGTATAGCATGGGTCTGCGACAGGGTGCGTTGCAAGACTGCCACGCGAGGTGTTACGAAGCGTTTCGTGCATGCAAACAGGTTCAGCAGCGAGACGGAACGGTTTTCTGCCGCCCTGACCTGCCCTGCGCACACACCTCGGGCGGCGGAATTTCCCGCCAGTTTCGTGTTTTCCGTTTACGACCGTCCACGCCTGTTTTCCTTTTTATTTTTATTCCGGAGACTCGTGCCCATAATTGCGCTGAGCGCGGCCTGTTTTATGGCCAACTCGTCTCTCTCTTTTTTTCATTTATGTCTTTCCGCAGTCACGAGTGCGTTTATACGTGAGAGTATACGGGCAGCTCAAGCAGGCAGAATAAGTGCCGGGAAGTGCCTTCGGAGTTTACTGAATTCTGTCCAGTCGGCAGCCAAAGGAACAAGCCGCTCGGCCTCCGCAACGGACAGGTAAGCAGAAGGACTCAATTAATAATAAACAAAAAAAGATGTAAGCGGATCCCGCACACCCGGCCGATTGCGATAGGTAAGAATGAGTGAAACATCATGACGTGCACGGTACATCCGCATTGGCGTCAAATATAACATGGGGAGGGGGGGGGGGGGGGGGGGGAGGCTCCTAAGAGCAGTAAGGTTTCTTAGAACGCACTGAACGAAGAAACAAAAAATACAGCGTAGCGAACTTCCTGTTGTTTTTAAGTCCTGATAATAAGCACTTTAATAAGTCGTGGGCAGAACAAGGTAGTAGCTGAACACTGTTGAACATTCGGTATGCGCAAATAATGTTCCTCGCTTCGACCTCTTGCAAGCTGTTCAACGACAGGAACGTGAGGTAACACGGAGCTCATCAAAGAGGCCGAAGCTACCTACTGACCTCTATAATCCACCCCAGGTGGTCGAAATTTCCGGAGCCCTCCACTACGGCGTCTCTCATTGCCTCAGTCGCTTTGGGACGTTAAACCCCATAAACCAATCAACCTCTATAATCCACCTTTACCACACAAAGTTCGCGCACATCCGGTTACGTTTTCCGAGCCTATATGTGACATCTACGGGACAGACACAAAGGCAAGAAGTGCAGAAGCTCACCCTTGAGTTGCAGTCGAGACAGTGGAAGTGTTCCCGGTAGTTGAGGTCCTTGCAGTAGTTGCTACCACACTGAGTCGCACTGGAGTACCTGTGAAGCACGAAAACTCCGCCAGTCAGCGCCTTCGTCATCCTCGAAAGGACCCTCCCATATGGCAGAGTACGGTCAAACGTCTCACCTGCGCACGTAGCGGGAATAGTCGATGGGCGGAACCTTTGGCTGGTCCAGCTTTACCGACAGACAGTTGGCCAGGTTGGTGCTCATAAGACCTGGGGAGACAACGCAATACCGCACGCGTACAATGAGCGCAAGTTAGTCGGTAATAGGACAAGGCAGAAACAGAAAGTTCGCAGAACACTGAGGACGCAGGCTATTCAGGTTCTGGAGAGCAAGATCTGAGAGTTTGCTGCGCCTTGCTCGGTCCTCGCATTATTTGGCACCTCTGAGAAAAGAGGTATCGACGAGGCTGTATTCATTACCACGTCGGACAAGAAAGTAGTCGTATCTGGTTAGCTTACACTGCGGTTAATAAAGCAAATCGTGTCATGTTTTCACTGAATCAGTTCAGTCTATCGATTCACGGTCACACGGAATATCAGGAAGCCGGTTGTGCATGAAGGACGATGCAGTCAAAGCCAAGTATACAGTCAAAAGACGCCGCACGACTCGTTTAGTTAGGCTAACCACGTAATCGAGCAACGAAAACGGTTTGTGTCTAAGCCAAAAAAAAAAAAAGACGGCGGACTGGCAGCTTGCCTACCGGCATGGAGTATTTGCAGGAAAGCCGACATTAAAGGCCGAAAACTACGCAAACTGTCGCAGCAAGGTGTGGCCGCACATAACCACTCAGTGGAACGATACACTGTTGCGCCCTCTGTCAGGACCGGTGGCAGTTGCATTACATGGCCAATGCGCACGCACGGCAACCGACACGGGGCGAAATCGCGCTTCATTACACCCGGTGCGCGTGTAGTGGCTTGCTAATTGCCGCAACGCTGCTGCAGCAGCAACAGGCACGGGCGCGAAGGCGGTGCTACTGGCTTCGCGTAATCTCGGAGGCCTCCTTTGTACGGGCGCATGCGTGCGGCACGCTTTCTGGCCACGGAGGCGACCACGCGCCTCGACTGCAGCGACGTTTCGGTTAGCGCCTGTGGGTTCCTCGCGGCTGCGATCAGGCCATCCATCACGGCTGTCTTCTTGGCTCTCTCCCACTCGCTCTCCGAGGCCGCAACGTCCGTGCGTGTCTCTCTCATGAGGTGCGTCCTACCCACCCGCGGCTATTGTTGCGTGTACGGTGAACCGAGCCCCCACCGCCGGGCAAAAAATAAATATAATACATTAAAGGAAGCGTCTCGCAACACTATCTGCGATGTTCGTTTTGTTCTCGTTTACACGCACGCTGGCAGAGTGGGCAGGTCGCCGCATTATCATACGAAAATTAAAGCGATCGAACCCAGCCACCGGTTGGTCACATGCCGAACGTTTGCCGCTTCCCATCTTTTTTCTCATTTTTTTGTTCGTTTACCTTCACTTAGTTTTTCTATGTACTTGTTAACTTTGCCCGTCACAAGCGGAACCAATTTTGAACACGACATTCCCGCTCTCAGTTTTTTTTTTTTTAATCTTTGCTTGGTTCACGTTTGCACAGCTCCTCTTTGTTGATAAAGTTTCTTGCGACGACCTTCGTGGATATTTGGCGACAAGCAAGCCGAGCGTAAAAATATGCATGCCCAACGACTTTAGTCGGAAAATGCGGTTGGGACACAGAGGAAAGCAGTTCTGGGCACACCTAGATGAAGGACTGTAGTAAGAGGTTTGGTATGCCTTGAAAATGAAGCATCCCTCCGGCTGCACAGCTAGTGCCGGTGAAACAGATTTCACCACTCGTAACAACAAAAAAAGAAAACATATTAAGCGTTTTTTTCACACCAAAAGAGGATGATTACGAGAACCACCAATAGTCAGCCATCAGGAATGCAGCCTGCACTGAAAATATCACTGATTTCCCAGGATGTGCGCTGCCGGATAAAAAATGGGGAAACCCCGAGAGAACGAAAATAAAAATAGCGGCTGTCACAGTGCACGTTTTTTTTGTTTTTTTTTAGGGGGGGGGTTCTTATTTAGCTATACAGGGTGTTTCACCTAAGACTTTCTGCAATTTTTAAAAATAAGCTATTTGAATTAGATGCGCGCTTTTTCTGGCATAGCATTGTCAGTGGTGTAGTACATCATAATTCAACTAAGACGTGCTAACTAGCAGGCTTGTTAACCAATATTTAATAGTTAACTTTTGAACTATTACCGTTGGGCTCCTTAATTACTGAGAGGCATGCAGCCCACCGTAAGTAATGTCCATATCCGTTTTTAGAATTGCGAGAACGCGATTATCTTCGGCGCTGTGGCCCAACAAATTTCGCCTACATCGCGCCAAAATACATGCGGTTTGAGAAGCTTGCAGGCAAAGCAACCTCTCCAGTGAGCCTAACTCGTCGAAATAGCCAAAATTTGTTGGGCCACAGCGCCGAGGATAATCGCGTTCTCGAAATTCTAAAAACGGATATGGACATTGCTTACGGTGGGCTACATGCCTCTCAATAATTAAGGAGCCCAACGATAATAGTTTAAAAGTTAACTATTAAATATTGGTTAACAAGCCTGCTAGTTAGCACGTCTTAGCTGCATTATGATGTACTACACCACTGACAATGCTATGCCAGAAAAAGCGCGCATCTAATTCAAATAGCTTATTTTTAAAAACTGCAGAAAGTCTTAGGTGAAACACCCTGTATAGCTCGGACAAATAGCTTAATCGACGCCCACAATGATTCAGACTTTCCATAACACCGGTTGCACACTCACCGGTTGCCACCGGTTGGACACTCATTAAAAAAGTTCATCGGGCCGTCTCTCTTTTCAGTCCGTGTGAACTACGGAGGAGATGGACCGGCCACGCAGTCCACATTACAACGTCGTGTCCGATGACATGACACCTACCTTCCTAGTAGTCTCAACTCAAAGAAACGTCACCGTCTCTCGTCCCAGTTAGGCCAATAGCGTCTACCGTAAAAAACCGAAATAAAAGAAGAAGAAAAAAAACACCAGGCGGAGCGGAGGGCCTCGCAGTCCTTGCTGCGCATTATCTGGGTGCCGCTGGTTGTTTCCGATGGCTATCGATCCCTGTCGCCCGCATCTCTCGCCCTCGCGCTGTCGGGCTCAAAATGAATCGGCCTTACACAAGGCCTCGATCGCGGGCGTTCTTCTCCTCTCTTCTTTCTTCTCTTCTTTCTTTTCCTCTCCTTCATTCCTTGACCGGCGTGCATGGCTGCGCGGTGAGAAGCCTCCGAGTCGTCGTCGTCGTCGGGGGCGCTGAATCTCCCAGCGGGGGAAAGGGGGACGACGCAATTGGAAACGTTACTCGCGTTTCGGGAAAAACCGGCCCCTGACAATTAGGCGCATGCGTCCGGCTTTTAGCGAACCGTTGGGGCGTGAAGGGAGGCGATAGCGAGCTCTCGTTTCTCTTTTTTCCCATGGCATATGTAATGCCGGAGTGAGGCCGCGCATCAACCAGACTGCCTATATATAAATATATATATAAGTATATATACGTAGAGTGCATGCGCCGCTGCATGCGAGGGTATGCAGTAAGGTAATATCGTAGCCTCCGTGCTCGGGTAGAGGAGGCCGAGTGCTGATTTTTGTCCGTTCCATTTCCAATCGCCGAGTCAAACTTCGCCGCTGCCAAAGAATGCGCTCGGATAAGACGGAACATGACCTTCAGGAAACCAGGCATCGCGAGCGATCGCCGAGCGAAAGCACGGAAAGAGCGAATTCTCGCATAATTTTCTTTGCTTCGTTCCTTTTTAAAGTCCTCCCAGTCCACTGCAGGAAGATGGAAGGTTAGGCAGGGAAAAGAAAGATTCCGAAACGGCAGCGCGGGTCTGTATAACTTGGCGACGGCGGCGATTTGGCGACTTAGCGACTAGATGGATTGCCCACTCCAGACAGCGTTCACGACTACATAGCCTCTGACCTTCGCGATAAGACCCAGTTCTAGTTTAAGGGTCCACGGAAAGCTTCGCGATAACTGATAGGTGAGCGCGCTTACTTTTTTTTTGTAATTTTTATTGCAACGCGCGGCAAGGACCAGCAGTCGACAGAAAGAAAACAACCGCTTCCCAAGTTCCCACCCTTGGATTCGACGCTGGAGAAAGCAAATCCTCGAGATGAAGCACGGCAAATGTCGATTGGTAACTTTCTGAGGGCAGCAAGCACGGATCAGCTCGCATACATCATTTCCGCCCTTCAACGAGTTTTGGAATTGCAATCTACCAGCAAGCTATCCCCCCCTCCTCTCCTATACACACACATGCACTCAAGTATGGCTGGGAAGAAACAGGTCATTTGGCCGAAACATGCACGTGAACGTGTAAAGAAAAGTCATGATAGCTGCGACTTTTAAGTTTAGGGACACTGGGTGAGCTTTTCTCAATTGCGGTCATTTCGCACGATGTCGAAGCTACAGGTGCTACAGTTAATGTCAGATCCAGTTGTACACCGCGAAAGGTTTTTTCCTATATAGTCTCTAGACTCTCGAGAGACAAATCCTAGAGAAGAGTCTATAGGCTATAGAGAGTCTACAGACATAGAACGGTATAGACAGTCTACAGAAAATCTATAGATTTATGGCCATGCACTTTTAGTAGACTTTTGTCTATAGACAATGAAAAGACGAAAAGAAATATACATAGGAAGGTAATAGAGTATATAAGAAGTCTATCAACTGTCTATAAACTATCTTTATAAGGGTCGAGTCTTGTGTGCGTTTCTTTAAGGATATGTAAGCACAGCTGCGTTGATCTGTTTTCAAAGCTGTTTTCACCGCCAATCTATAGTTGACGACTGGGCGCGACAACTCGGCCCCTATAACTAGAATTCGCGTGGTCTCTCGACGAGATCAGTTCTCCTTTATTGTTTACCGCGTGACGGAGGCAGCGCAGCGCGCGCAACAGCCGCTGCAAAACAGCAATCACAAAGATGTTGCGCGACTCGGCGTCAGCGCAGGCGAGCGACGCTGGCAAACAACGCGACAGACTTGCAGCTTTGGGAGCAACCTTGCTTTTTCTGGCATCTGAAAGTGGGCCTGTATATCTGTTCCTTTCTCGAAGCTCGCGTCGCGAGAAACGGTCTGTTCTCGCATATACGCGTTTTCTTGCTTCTAAATGTCCCCCCCCCCCCCCCCCCCCCACACACACACACACCCCTTGTGTCTGGTTTGTGTCTACTGCCACGCGCTCTAACAGGCGCAGTATTTTATGCACGCCTAGCTTAACCAGGCCGGCCAACAGGAACCTCGTGCGGCCGTTTCCCAAGCGCGTTAGAAGGAAACGCCTCTCGGTGTAGGCTGACCCTAACCCTAACTAATCGAACTGTCCCATCGGAGCTCCATAAACAAGTTTCGCGCCGAAGAGACGAAAAGAACGTGGTGCAACTTCGTGAAAACGGTTCGTGCTTGCATTTATATGGGTCGTTCCGCGCGAATGTCTCAGCGACGCCAGAATAGTTTCTCGCTTTTGTAATGAAACTCAAACGCGGTAGCTATAAATCCGTGCTGTCCAGCGGCGCAAACGGGCTGTTGGATACGATACGATAGGAAACTCAAACAAATGTGACGCTTACGAGTGGATATAATCAGCTTACTCCGATTTTTTTTTTTTTTTTTTTTACATAAAGAAACTCAACTATAGTAGGATACAACTTAAGAAAACAGCAGTTGATAACATTGGGCCATGGTCCACGGCATCTTGTATTACTCCGCCAGTCAGTCACAAAAGTAAGCGAAATCAGGTTTTTAACGTTTGAATTTATTAAAAAAGCCATGTTATCAAAATTTTAGAGCTTGTACCGATTAGCTTCTTTTCAGGAAACGAGAAAAGTTTTAACAAAGGACTACTTTTTTTGTCGTGGAGGAATTCTGTGCGGCGGTCCTGAATGTGGGCGGAGCTTCACTGCAGACTTAAGTTGTATCCAACTGTACCAGAAATTGTGCTGGGAGCCTGCTGTGCTGTTCTCTTCAAAGTGAAAGCTAGTTAATTAATGACGTTGCATTTTATGGCGCATAAAATCTAACGTCACTAGTTCCCTCAAGCCAACTAGTTAATTAATGACGTTGCACTTTATGGCGCATAAAATCTAACGTCACTAGATAACTGCAGAGGCAGTTCCCTCAAGCCAACAACGAAAGCCGTAGTCGTCGGCTTGCTTTATGGATACAGGAAACCTCTATTTTCTCAGAAAGCAATGAAGACAAACCGATATTTACTATTCACGGTTACCTCACAAGTGCAAGTTTTACCCTTATAAAGTGGTCTCTAGAGCATCTTATGGCCTCTATTGCCTTCTTATAAGAATTTCCTTTTGTCTATTCATAGTCTATAAATTCTGTATGGACAAAAGTCTACTAAGAGTGTAAGGCCATAAATATATAGATTGTCTATAGGCTGTCTATGGAGTTTGTATTGCCTATATACTAGTCTATAGGAGTTGTGGATAGAAAGTCTATGGACATAATAGACAAAAGTCTAAGGAAAGTTTATAGTCAATCTAAAAACATTTTTAGAAGGATATGCAGTGGTTTCAATCGGTACAAAGCATTTTAAGCGGGAACTTGCTGCTTCGCAGATACTTTCTTTGTGCTCTACTGCTTTTCGCACACGGAAAGACGAAAAAAAAAGAAAACTGAAGAGGGCGTTAGTGCAGAACCCATAATCAACGTTTCCCAGGGTAATTTTTATTCTAAAAATATCACCCGAACACCGAGCTTCGAGCGCAGTTTCCCCGCATTCGCGTCCCACTGCCGACACTATCTCAAACGCCCGTTAACACCGGACCACTTCATAACACTCGCAGAGCTATAGAGGGCGTTGCTACCAGAGCAGCATGCACGTCGCGCGCGCGGGAGAGAAAAATTCGGCCGCGTGTAAAGGGCCACACACAGGCTCCAAGCCGCAACGGGCGCGTCGCATCTGAAAAGACCGCTCGGCGTGGAATGACCCATTTTTCGCCTTTTGATTCCCCTCTCAGGCGGCTGGGCGCATACCTTACTGCCGTTATCTCCTCATCGGCAGCCCATTCATCGCAGCCCTGCCTGACCAAACAGAGTCCTTGGCCGCACGCTTAGGGACGGCGGCGCCTCCGCGACTCGGCGACACCTGTACGCATACTCGCGATAGTTCTTTTCCAAAGACGACGTCGCGAAGCGTAGGTCGGAGAACCGCGGCTACAAAAGTACATAACTCCTCCAGTCGACTCGTAAACCAACCAGCTCCCTCAAAAAAAAAAAAAAGGAAAGGCCAAAACCAAACGAGGTGGGAAAAAAGTTTCGAATACGCCTATGTGTGCACTCGTGCCAGGGTAAGAGCCGTCGACTGAGGTATATATAAAGATAACGCGGCCACGCAAATACTTGCGGACTTTTTCTCACGCCGGTATAATAGGAAAAGAAAACGCATCGGCGGGATAATATGACCAGATCGCCAGCGATGTTCGCCTGAAAACGCCTGCGGATTTAGGTTCGGTCATGAATAACGTTCTATTTTTTTTTATTTTTTGCTTAGAGTTTCGCTCGGATCATGTCCATATATTACGTCTAATCGCGTTGCATCGGAGGTACAACGCGTGGTCCGTGCGCAGCGCACTCAAGCCTTTCTGTCCTTGCGCATATTAAGCCTCGGCTACTTTTCGATGCAGATTAGGAAGCGCGGAAAGTCGCACTTTGAATGCAATGCAGTCGTATAATTGCGTCGGGGGAAAAAATGAATAGAACACCCGCAACAAATAAAACACGGATGTCAAGTAATCCAGCATACATACTTATATGGCTCCAGGCCAAGGTTTTCCTTATACTTTCCGGGCCTTAATTTCAAACGTTCGCGCAAATTGAAAATGTACGCACTGTTGGTGGCGATAGCCAGTGCTCGCACTTTGCATGCTCACATACCCTCGAGAGTTCACTCAAAATTCTGGTTTTGGCGATTCATTGACGCCTCATTGATTCCAAAGACGAATCAAACACAAAAGTTGCGAAAACTCTATGGAAACGATGGATATAAAGTATTGTGCAATGAATAATTTCAGTACATAACAAATTTTAGTGGAGAGAAACAGATTGCATGCGGTCGCCCTGCCAAAATCGAGGGACCATGGGGCACAAAAGTCCGAGCATGGCGCTGAAGAGTTGGCACGCGGTCTTTACAGCTGCACACAAATAAGCCTCGTGTTAAACTGCAACACTAGCTCTCGCGCTGTACACTGCACATTGTCTTCTTCATCTGCTAATACTACTATCAAACTAATATTCGCGCTTTGAGCAATCTAGCGGTATACTGACAGAGATGTGCGCAGCGTGCGTTGGCGTGGACATCGCTGTGTCAGAAACACGGCACTAGAGCAATACGCGTTGGTGTTGACAACATCGATGCAGAAGCGCGGCACTGGAGCACAGGCCACCGGCGTACATTGGGTAAATTGGCATAATGACGATGAAAAAGTTGAAGACGCGCATAACTGGCACCCTTGGTCAAGTGACATCTGAATCGCACTTTCAGGTACGTGGCGGTGGTGTCCACCAGCAAAAAAAAAAAAAAAAAACAAAAAAAAAACCTGTGCTTTCGCACAATATTCCGTGCTTAGCAATGCTAAACCACCAGCCAAATTTTTTTCAAAGATCGATTGTTCTTGTTTGTGCGCGTTCCATAGGGGGACCCGTCTCATCTTTCACGCGTAGTGTCAGGTAGATAGCTAAGCCTATGGACAAACTAAACAAGCAAGGAGAAAATGCACAGCCTTGCACGGAAACCTGAACAGCCAGGTGCAACCCTTCCCTCTGCCCGATACGAGCCAATCGTTTCGTCCGCATACTTTCAAAGGCGCCAGACCGTCCGGAGCCAGACTTCTACAGCCGCGTTGGTGGACGTGTACGGGAGAAACAGCCGGGCTCAAAATCCGATTCGCACAAAGACGCGAACATGTACACCTATATAGCATCCTGTTGCCCGCAGCTCGTCAACACCGGCCCCCTTTTGTTTGCTTCGTTCAGCTCCTTAGCCGGCGCCGCCGCCTTGGCGGTGTTCACTTTCCGTCGAACAGCGCTCTCTCCGATGCGCGATCGAATGTCCTCACGCGGCGCTCGACCGGAACGTCCTCTTCCACCGCGCGCGCTTTCACCACGCGCCGAAAGCCGATGCGGTCCGCCTGAAGACCTGCGTGTACGCGATGCGATGTAGATTTTTGCGCGCGTCCAGAGGCGAGACAATAGCCGCGTCGTGCATCATCCGACATCGCGAACGCAGTTCGTCACGACGCTGCCGCCTACACGAATAGAGTGGCATGCATGAATATAGGCTGTTCCACGAATTGCGAGGGATTCAAGCTGTACGACACCGCGCCCCTCTACAAGAATGATAAACCTCCAACTACCTCCCAACTACACACAAAGTGTAGGAGACACTTAAGCTCAGCTTTAAGGGTATGACGCGGTAGGTTAACTCTTTCCTGTCCGCGCATATTCCCATCGATAGCCCGCTATCGATGGTTTCAAGTTCGTATTTTCCCGCTTTTTGAAGCGTTCCTGGACAACTAGCGCTAACCAGTGTGAAATAAAGGAACTCTTCTTTCAGTTTCGCTTTTGGTTTGACTTTTTCCGCCAAGCGGTGATTTTTGAAGCCCCTCCGGAGTCAGCTGACCGGCGCTCCTTGTTTCCACCATGGCGTCGACGTCGCGCGCTGCTGCTGCGCCGAAAACGCGCGTTTCCACAGAAATTGATGCTCCTGAGAGTTCGTTTTTGGACGAGAACAGCAGCAGTGAGGATTCAGAAGACGACTTCGGCTCTTCAGGCTTCAGCACCGACAGCGAAACTGCCTCAGACCGACCCGGAACGTCGGCAGCCATGCCTCGGAAAGTTTCGCTTTCTCCCCGAAATGTTCCGCTTTTGCTGCGCGCTTATCGGAAAAGATCAGCGTGTTCTGAAGGTCATAACTCTTATTTGCAGGGTGTCAACGTCTTTCGGGCGGGATTACTTGCCGCCGGCAGCGCAGAGAGTCGTGCTTTCGGCTCAAAGACAGCCAGGGGTCGACCTCGGCGTTGCGCGCCGGAGTGTCGCACGGCGCCCGGCGGCGCGGTCAACAGCTTCATACTTTTTGACGCGCATCGCCAGGAGCATCCCGAAGCGCCAGAATTGTCGAGGACATCAAGATTTGATCAGTTCGCGTTCAGACTTGAATTGGTCGAGCAACTCCTCGGATTTGATGAGCCACATCCTGAGGACCCCAATGTTCGCTCTCTGTTTCCGCCTCGTGATTCACCTCAGGGGCTGCAGTACAAGCCGCAGAAAATGCAAAGTACCGGAACTGCAAATTGTGCTACGAAGAAAAAAAGATGGAGCAAAAAACAAATGTTTTCTGTGAGACATGTGCGGCCAACCTCTGCTTCACGGCAACAAGGAACTGTTTCGCGCGGTGGCACGATAGTCACTAGGACTACTGTTTCCTTTCCTAGCCCAGCTAATACTGCTCACAGCAAACTAAAATTTGCTGCAATGTTGTATCGATCCCTGTTGTAAAAAATGTATATTCTGAAATTTTTTTATGTTTTGTTTTTGCGACGAAACTTTGATATTTTTGTGTGTTTTTTTCTTTGTAACTACAATTTTCTTTCCGATAATTTTTTTTTTCATCTCTTAATCAATAAACATGTTGACTGTGACTAATAACAATGTGAAGAGAATTTCCTCCTCTACAATTCGGTACCATACACTCCTGTACCAAGCAAGTTTTGTTGAAGAAAAAAAATATTAATGATATCACCTGAAAACCACCATTTTCCCCGCGGACAGGAAAGAGTTAATGGGTAAATGTCCATATATGCACAACTGTGGTCCTTCTGTATACTTAACATTCATAGATCAGTGGGAACCTTCATACCTCACCCGGAGCAGTGGTGCAGTGGTTAAGCGATGCGCCACTGCCCTGCGATCGCAGGTGCTGCCACAGGTGAGGCTTATGCGGCCCAGGTTGCTCTTCCCTTGCGACCAATCATTAACTGCTACAAGCTACGATGCGCAGTTTGTTCACAATCCGGAGGACAGGCTGTGATGGCGCCACAAGGTTAAGTGACCCACCTCTAAGAGGCGAACTGCCTCTTAGGTTGCTTCTCTGGGGATTTTTCGTGAATTTTTACTTCCCGGTCAATGACGCCCCCGAAGGCGACGCCGGAATTCCGGCGACACGAGCTTCTTAACGCTGTCGAGTTAAAAAAACAAGAGCCAACAGCGAGTCTGACTACCATATCCTCAAAACAAAGCTAACAAGGGTTGACAAGGAGCTTCAGTCGGCTAGCCAACGTTTCGACAAGAGTACTTGTCCTCCCGAGAGTATTATGTTAACAGTCTCGTCCTTATCTTCTCTATATATCTCTTCTTTTTCCGTGTGCGTACAGGCGCTTTTCCGCCCTTTTCACTGGTGTTCACAAGGCGGTAGCCTTTTCATACCTGCGTTAAAACCAGTCCGTCTAGTTATTCGTGACTTATCGAGCGCGGCTAGACAAGCTTTGCTGAGCGTAGCGACAACCTGTACGAGCACTTATTCCAACAAGCCGCCCATTTGTGGGGCTTTATCTTTGTCCCTCAACACCGCTTAACCGCTTTCGCAATGAGATTAGCCCCGAAAGCTTCTTCGATTCGAATGGCCTCTTTCATCTCCCGACGCAGTATATTGAGTATCGAATCTCAAAAGCGACTCTTTCTTCCCAATCAGCCGACAAATGTAGTAGACCCGGACGAACGAATGATGCTGATTTCAATTCGATCTTTAGCGTCTGTGTTCTCTCATTTTTTGCGCGTTTGTTTTCGGATCGGAATCGCACAGGACGTGGACGTGATGTGATTCCAGTGTTTGTTTTGCCACGCACAATCGGTTATACACGTTCGGTAATTCCGAGCAACAATTTGCGTATAAATCGTTTTCCGTCCAGTGAAACGGAGCGGGAACCTTTTCCAGGCAGGCGTGTAATGGATTAGGTCTATCTTCCTCCGCCATTCGTTGCTAACCCTTCCCTTCCTCCTCCCCCACCACCCACTCTCTCACAACCCGCTCTGCCTTTCTGCTCGATACCAAAGAACACGCACTCGAAGCGACGACGTCACCACTCAGACATGCAAGGCAAACAGAGGCACTCTTTTTTTTTTCTTTTTGCTTCTCCGCAACGACTCTTATCTGTTTTGTGGGGGATAGACAGCTTTCTTCGCTCTTAACCGCCGACGTTGGCGAAGAAAAACAGAAACGTCCAGTATTCCCCGGCCGGCGAAAGCAGACAGCGATTCGTTTTCAAAGCGTTCCCTCACATATACACACACAAGGGTTCTCTGGCATATCTGACTTTGCATATTCAACCAGCTTCAACGAGCGCGCGCCTCAATTTCCTTCCACGACCCGTTCGGCAGTTTGTCAGTAAAAAAGATAAACGCGCGGACCGACATGGGTCGAAACTCGAAATGAATGCTCCTCGTTGTGTACAACCAATGCTCGTGCACCCTTCGCGGGAATGGAACGAGAGCGCACGACGGGGGAAAAAAAAAAGAAACATAAGCATGCGTGGTCGCGACGATTGCTGCCTGTGCCAATGGACTGAACGGGAGGAGAAAATAGATTAGGACTGCAATTCTAAATACGGGTTTTCTTTGGTCGCCGTTTCCGCTCCCCTTGTATAGGATCTGGTTTTTCGCAGCGGCAGGATACAGCAACGCGGCTTACTATCGACATATGCAAGCTTTGGATAGCACGCTGCTCACATACCGCTCTGCCTGGGCACGCGCTAACAAGAGACGGGGCAATAAGAAGCCGGCGATAAGACAAAGTAAGCAGAGGTTTAGATGTAGAAGAAACGACTTTAGGACGTGCGCTATTAATGTAAATACAGAGGCCGTTGACAGCGACCTTGCTTTCTCGTTTTCTTTATTATTTTATTTTCGCGAAGGCGAAGGAACCTGTCGCGACACTGCTCCATAAGAGTGTACGAAGCGTTGTAATTAAACACCAAGGATCATTTTTTCGCTCAAATGCAATACCTTACGCTGCTGACGTGGTGATACACCTTGGTTTTAATTAAGTTCCCAGCTCCTGGCCCTATACGCGCGACCACAGATTGCATCGGCCCCTATCGAACCACTAGCGAACATCGGCGTATGACTTATCGACGCAGCCGTCTAACAAAAAATACTAAACGAAGAAAGAACGATTCGTTTTCGAAAAGTGCAGTATTAATTACGCTCAAGGTCGTGTATGGGCTTCGTCGATCGCTTCCCCCCCCTTCCTCCCCCCCCCCCCCATTTTTTTTTTTTTGAGGTCTGCGCGAACGCTCACGTACTACAAACACGACGCGATGCGTACACCCGTGCGATTGGTCGCCGCTTTGACTACTCAATTTAGCGTCGATGTCGCCGTCGCCGTCATCGTATACAGCCCCGAGCGGAATTGGCGAAAGCCATTTTTCTTCGAATCGTTTAAGCGGTATACAGCCACGATCGTGTCCTGTACGGACTTCCTTTCAGGGAGACAGTATTGAACCCTCGAGAAAAATGATCCCAGTATCTCGAGTGGCCGGACCTGTAATGACTTCAATCATCGCGGACTATACGCGGAAAGCCAGGGAGCTCGCTTCGCCCAAGAGTGAGATTGCACTTTGTGAACCTGTCGGTTTTACCATGAACCGTGTGCAGTACACCGTGAGACACGTTACAGCTATATGCTCTTACGCCTGGCTGTCCACACATAAAACGGCTGCACCACTGACTTTGTTACGACTTTGTCGTGAGACTTTCATCAAGCTGAGTCCTTTTTAATACCTTAGGATGTGTACGCTTGTGTTTGTGCATAGCTGAATGCTTGGCACGGAAACACGTAAAACTGAGAACACGCTACAGCACACCGTAAAAGTTATCTTCAGGTCTGTGGTTCCGCAACCCGACGAGGAGCATCTTCCATCACGCATTTGTATAAGGACGAGAAAACGCCATTGCTCCAGCTCTTTCTTAAAATTACGCGGTGTTGCGAGCATACTGCAAATTGAAGATTCAAGCATCGATCTTTAAAACCAGTTTAGGCTTCGCTCCGACTTCCCCCGAATCACCTTCCCAGCGGTCATTTGCGGTGCATACCGCAGCTTATAAAAATGGTCCACAGACAGTCTATAGAGTTCTTACAGACTCGATCGCCTTCCTATATATATTTCTTTTTGTCTATTTATAGTCTATAGACTGTTCTCTAGGATTTGTCTACAGAGAGTCTACATACATTATAGACAGAAGTCTATGGACAGTCTATAGACTGTCTAAAAATTTTTCTCTAAGGGCTGAATCAATCTCTCGCTTTGGTTCATTCAATTCTAATCAACCAGGATTTTATCCCTGCCATACTGTCAAAACACGCCTGACCGCTGTCTATAGGAATAAACTGGGCAATCTTATACTTGCTCATCACTATAGCCAAACGGGCGAGTTGGTGGTACATATTGAAGGCAAACAGCGCAACGACGCAGACAGAGCTGCGTGCTCGAACTTGCAAACCTGTTCCGGGCAAGCGCTTGACGTTAGTGCTGCTGCTTACAGCTAAGACCACGGTGTTTTTGTCCATGAAAAAAAGGAGTGTTTGGGGCAAATTTGTTTAAAAATCGGTGTTGGCTTATTACTAGTCTAAATACGGGGCTGTGTAGCAATTGTTCGAACAAGTCGGCTCAGCCAAATGCCACTCCGGGTGCTTTACTTTGACACACGACAGGTGCTCTGCAAATGACGTTTGTCCGCATTTGTGACAGCATGGCAATTAATACGAATGCGTTCAAGCCTAGACGTTAGTTATTTCTTCGTCGGGGTGTGTTTACCCTCGTACCACACACTATCGAAACCAAAGCCAACTACAGCAACACTGAAAGCGGCATGAAAAACGAAGACGGCAAGTATATAAAAAAAGAAAAACCACTAGTCCAGCCTTCGTGCACATTACCTAAGCCTCGTCACGGGTGTCCACTCTGCCCCTCTTATAGTAGACAGTAAGGCGAACCTCGATTAGTCGAGCTCGGAGGGCCCCGAAAATTCGCTCCTGTTTTGATATGTTCGAATCACACGGAGCTCGACCATGCTCATCTCAATAGATGCGGCGATGATGGGACCAGAACGCCATTTCGAATAAACCGGAAGTTCGAATTAAGCGAGTTCGGAGCAAACAGATTCCCCTCCAGGAGACACAGCATGCGTACAGGTGTCGCACTCACCGGCCGCGTGGCTCATGGTGGGCACGGCTGCCAACGGGCTGCTCCCGCCGCCGCTGGACGAGGAGGAGGAGACGGGGGCGTTTGCCAGCACGCCGCCAGCGGCGAGGGTGTTGTTGAGCGCCTCCGGTGCCATCTTCCCACCCAGTGTGGCCAGCGTCAGCAGGGTGGTCGCCATGTCCTGGGGAAGCATGCCCTGCGCCGTGCGCAGAGAAACACACGCGCCAGTGAGACTCGCGCCGTAGCTGCGGAGACTCCAACTTCGTGACCAAGCCCGGAATTTATTTATTTATTTATTTATTTATTTATTTATTTATTTATTTATTTGTTTGTTTATTTATTATACCTCAAATGCCCCAGTTGCGGTATTACATGAGGGGTGGGCTTATTACAGGCGTTACGTTATTCTTTCGATGAATGACTTGAAGCGGTCTGGATGAATGTGGCGAACTGCTTCGGCAGGAAGGTGATTCCAGTCCTTTGCTGTCTGAACGAAAAAAGCGTTCAGATGCGCAGTGGTATGTGCTATTTATTTTTTTTTCTCATATTATGCACAAAAACGGCGCGCGACAGTGACCGTAAGAGGGAATGACATCGTGATGCCTTCGTGCCGAACAGCGCCTTTGCTTACAGCCCTTTAGAGCTAGCACAAATTCACAATTAGATGACTGCGGGGCAGGTACTTGTTGCCTGACTTGGCACTCACCAGACATCATGCACATGAATAAACAATGTGGCTTTGCTGAATTTGCGCTGGTTATTAATTCGGCGACGGTGCGTACAGCCGAAACCTCGGTGTTGAAATATTCAGAGCGCTTCTCAGGCTACAATAAAACCATTCTAGAGTTTCTGAGAGGGTTGACATAAAAGAATCCTTTGCTCATCTAATTTTATCGCGTTCTTTATCCGTCTGAACACACAACGTTTTCCTGTGTAACTTCGTGGGCAGCCCTTAACAAGGACATTTAAATTGGAGAATAAAAGTCAAGACGGAAAAGGCCAAGAATAAAGCACACAGAAATCTTCCCAGTACCGTTCTATATTTAAAAATAAAAGAAACTTCTCGGGGAAGATGCACATGCGTAGCCCTGTGCATGTATAAAAATGAAAGCAACGAATTGCAGACGGCGCAGCTCAAGGGCTCCCACCTGTGTTTACAATTGTTCCTTTAGTGTGTGTGTTTTCTTTTTTCATCTCTTCCTTCCCAGACGACCGTGTAAACATAAGCGAGGGTGCGAGCGAAGAGCAGCCATTGTTTTGACTGCAATTCGCTGCGGCTGGAGAGCATGTCTGCGGCTCCGAACTGGGGCACGCAACCATGCTCTCAGTCTTACATAAGCCTCGCATGCGTTGAAATGATTTTTGAACGCTTCTTAGACAGAGGCAATGTCGCCCAGCTAACGTGTTATCAGCTTTAATTGCTTCTTTAAATTCTGTACGCGTAAAACTGTTTCCTTAAGTGGCAGCTTTTCTCTACCAACAAGTCCTCACACATTCATTTACTGGAGAACTGATGTGTAGGGGCTAAAAAGGCAATGTGGGTAAGTACAAAAAAGGCCAATTTTGAGCTGCCTTGGACCTGACGACCAGTAACATTCAGCGCGCACAGAAAGACATGAAAATGACGCGATAGGTACATGTTTCGAAATATATTTGTTTTGCCTGTAGATTGATACTTTACTAAAACGAGCGTATTTTTTGGAATTTCGGTGTGAGATCTAAAATTTTATCGCCCATTTTTATCGGATACCACACTGCTCAGCAGTCAGCACCTCACCACCTTCAACACCGGTTGGTATTGTAGTAACATTACATGCTGCGCACTATACAAGTATTATTACGTATACTGCAGTGCATAACGCTCCGTCGTGTTCTTTCATCTATATTACGTCATTCCTAAGTCAACGCTCGTTTCATTGCAACTAAGAGGATCTTGCTGCGCAGGCGTCTCTGCAAGCAGGCAAACAAATTATTTGTAAATTGCAGACTTTAACGTCCCAAGGCGACACATAGGCTATGAGGGACACCGTACTGGAGGGCTACAGACTAATTTAGACCACCTGGGATTCTTCAACGTGCGCTCGCATCGCACAGCACACGGGCGCCTTTTGTATTTCACCTCCATCGAAATAAAGCCACTGCGGCCGGGATCGAACCCACGACCCTGGGATCAGCAGCCGAACGCCCACTGAGCCACCTCGGCGGGTTTCTTATACACAAAAGGTCCTTATAGACTCTGCACTGTAACTTGCGACTCTCTGTAACTTCTCGCACCCGACATCCGTAGGTTCGACGCATCCAGGAACACAAGGACAAGTCCTGACGCTTTAAATAATATTTAATTGCTAAGACATTCTCCCGCTTCGCATCGCACAAAAGCCGTTGTAGAGTCGCCGCTGGCTAGCGTGCGATGGCGCGAACACGCCGAAGCTGCGTTTTCGGGCCATGTGTGCGTTTTGCTTTACAAACGGAGAACGACGTTAAACAAAATAAATACGATGCACAAAACTCCCGGCGCCCTGCAGTGCGTGTGTGCTCGCGAGTGTTTATGCCAGAGGCCCTCTTGAACTTTGACGAACGCGGCGCAGAGGGGCAGGAGAGCCTCCGAGCCCGTCTCAAGAACGAGGGGCTCCGACGCGTAAAATAATAGATTAAAAAAAAAACGAAAAGTAAAGTAAACGAACGAAGCCAGCGCCCCCCTACTGACGCGCTCGTATACGAACTGACCGCCCGGATCTGCACGACCAGTAGACTCGCCTTTCAAATTCACTTTTTTTTTTTTGTTTTCGGTCGGTCGCTCGTTTTAGTTCGCAGGCTTTTCTCCGACGCGCGAACGCGCCCTTCGTACTTCTTTTCCCGGGATCTGCCAACCAAGGTTGGGCTCTCTTTTATTCCGGGCTTCATCGCGTAAGGCGCAGAAATGTTCTAGTCAAGGTTGAACGCCTCGACTCGACCGACCCTTAACGCCGCGGCTGGTCTGCTAATAAAGCTCCCACGAAAAGGAGGTGGCGGAAGGGGAGGGGGGGGGGGGGGGGGGGATTGCCTTTGTGTGTGGGTGCCCTCCAGAACACGTTGCTAAGCGGCGCATAAGGTGCGCGCGTTCGCCGTGTATAATAATTCAAACAAGGCGCGTTCGTAGACACACGCAAGCAAGCCAGCGCGCCAGGGAAGACAAAAGCACGGCGCACGAAGGCAATCAAGGCCAGACTAGTGTAGCTGCTGGTCGTCGAACAATCAGAGAGATTAATGGCGCTCGGCCGAGCGTTGTTAATGAGTGCCGATAAAGCAGGGTTCGAGCCGCGGAAAGTCATAATGCAGATTTCACTGACAACTCCATCAGCCGGTCGGGAAAAGAAAGTTTCATAAAACGGTGCCTCGGCAGGGCCATCCTTGTTCTATCGAGGTGTAAGTAAGGCTCCAGCTTGCCGGCTGAAAAGCTTGCACGAATATAATAACGGCGCGCGAAGAACAGTCAGGGACGTAAGCGAGGTCGTAAGTAAATCACGACGTCTTTCGCGATATTGCAGAGGAACGTTGGGTAAATGCACGTGAATGACGGCGGGCGGCGATTGGATATTCAACGAACACTCCAGGCGGAAAGTGAAGGGAACAGCTTGTCAGGCAGGTTGGTCCATACTTGGCGGCAACTTCCAGCGCACGCTATGCACAGACGTCAGAAGGGCTAATTTATTTTTTTAACGTGTATGTCTTGTCAGCGGTGAGAGGTCCTAGAAATATGAACTCGAAAAGTTATCTGGGCAACTATTTTTTACACAATTTTTGCACAATCCCTTTAGGTGCACTTCACAATACACCCTAAACAAGAATACGCAAATATGGGAGTAAAAAGGGTGTAAGCCGTCCTTCAGCGCACACTCTTTTATGAAAGGGTGTGAGGTACAGGACACTTTACTCCCTTTCACTCCTTTCTGCTTAGAGTGGTATACCACTTCACGACCGCGTCGCTACCGTGACTACCCCGATCTGATGGCATATTCCGATTATTGTTTGCGTTTTACTGGTTTGGCTTTCTACAAAGCAATGGGGAGCTTCGGATTCCCAGAAAGCAGAGTTACCGTACCAAACCGCCTTGGTTCATTTGCGACAAAACGCGGCTTTTTATTCACTACTCCTATCGCACATACGCGTGCACGACGCTGTTTTTTGCCAACACCTGTGCTTTCGCCGTTCCGCGTTTTCAAAGTGCACACTCTTAACACAAATACACCTACAGGGGAGTAAAAAGGGAGTAAGTGTCATCTAGCGCACTCACTTTTTTTTAAAGGTGCGCGATAGAGGGTCACTTTACTCCCTTTTAACTCTTTTCTGCTTAGAGTGCACCTGACAACCAACTGCCACGTAAGTACCTGCCACGAACGTAGGTAGGTAGGTACGTAGGTACTGCCACGTACCTGCCCGTGTCCGCCCAGCAGCGAGTGGGCCGCGGCGCCGGCCATCTGCAGCGCCTTGCTGGCCACATCCCCGGCCATGGAGGCGCCCACCTTGGCCACAGCCTCGGAGCCCGGGACCGCCGGGGCGGGCGACAGCCGCGGGGGCATCGCGCCGCGTCCGGGCACCACCGTGGTCGCCTCGGCCATGGCGGCACCCGTGCTGCCGCAGCTCGAGGAGGCCGGGCTCAGAGGGGCCGTAAGTCCGGGACTCGAAGCACTGGATGGGCCGAGGCAGGAGACGAGCACCGGGGGACCGCCGGCAGTTCCCGGACCCCCCGACGAGGAGCCGCCGCTCTGGTTCGCCGCGGCGGCTGCTGCTGCTGCCTGCTCTTTGGCTCTGGCGACGGCTTCGATGTTCTGCAGGAAAGCCTGAGTGCCCAGCAGCGCTCCCGGCGACATGCTCTCCAGGATTTTGCCTGCGGCGAGAAGAACGGCAGAGGGGTCATTCGAAGCTCAGTGCTGTTGGGTTTGTAGCGTACATAGCGAGACATTCTCAGGGACAATAGAGGCAAGCACTGTTGTGAGCACCGCACAGCGTTACTACGCGCCCTGCTGTGGTTTTGTTTTGCCAGGACTTTGCAATAAACAACGCAACGATACTTCGTTTGCATCGCATTAAATGTTGTTGAAGACCTGCAGAAGCGGCTGCCGATAGCTCATCTTTACGCGAATCAGGGGTTCTATTGAGAGTTCTCGTAACATGAATAGCATCTCGATCCTAGCAAAATGGAAGTTCAGCTACATGCCAAATATTAACACACACTGCACGGTAAATAGGTGTAGATGTTAATGCTATGTTGTGAACGGCGACATTTAACATTTCAAGATCAAGCACACATTATATATATTTCAAATGTGCAAAAGAGAGATTCCCAGTAGTGTATTTCAAAATCGATGGGCAGCGTTTAGAAAGTAGCGTTTCTAAATTGCATGCTTTTAATGGCATAAGGTTTTGTGTGTAAAGTGTTTGGCATTCTTGCAATTCAGCGACTCCATATAACCGTTCGTCCTCGAGGAAAAAGCAACGCCCTGCTACAAGCATGAGCATTGGATGCATAGCTTGCGTACGGCTTGTCGCTCTCTTAGTCGCCGTCATCGTCGGCACAAAATGAGTTATTCAAGAAAGCAAGGTTCAGCCGCAGCTTACTTAACAATGAGCATAGAAACAATATCACACACGAAAATGGAAAAGCGACAGTGGAGTGAAAAATACATAAAAAAATGAATTCAATGCACGAGAGCACAACACACTCTCAAATTATGAAGCACACACTTTACATCACGTCTTCTTTTCGGCGTACGTATAAAGCTACCTGAGCAGGAACCAAATCAACTTTTTTGCAATGTAAGGCCCCATTAGCGTTGCCCTTGTTGTTTCACTATATAGCTTCATTTTGGTTTCGTTATGCTTCCTCGACAGCGTAGCAGGGCTGTCCGCCTTGCTTGTCCCACACCGCATACAGGAGGTTTTCCATTCATCAAGATAGGACCGCAGCAGCGTTCCATTTCCTTTAGCCCTGCATCAATCTTGATCCGAAATAAAATGTATCATTGTCCGGGAGTCTCTTTCGCGCGGCATCCGTGCTTGCAGTGTAAATGCGAGTGTCGCAATCCCCGACGTTTGTACCAAGGTTTTGCCTTCACTCCCAACCGCGACGCTTATACGGCACGCACTGCCAAGCCAGACGCATTCCTATAAGCCGGCCAATTGCGCGGTGAGAATAGGAGTAAAAACAAGAAATCGCAGACTGGCTCGCACATACTTCTCGCAGCGGGACGTTAAACAAAATTATGAGCAACTCTAACCTTGCGCCAATACTTTAAGAATGAAAGGTCGCATCATTTCTTTGCCGAGCCCATCCTGCACTGTTGATTTACAGCGCCGACTTTTCAAGCTGGGCGCAGCAGACAGGGTGATTCCGCGCTACCGAGTGCGCACATCGTTTCATTGTAAGCGCGGACGGCTTATTCGCTGCGCACTAAGCAAAGCAGGGTAAGCGGCAGGTTCAATTTTCTCTTCGTGCACGCACGCACGCATCTAAAAAAGGACACATACATAGCTGTGCTCTATTTTTCTCCGCAGCCTTTCTTAAAGCAGACTGCCGACGGGGGTGTTTTAGAGAAGACTGAACCAAAGGAACGAGAAATGTGAGAAAGCAGAGGTGGAACAGCTATACAACGCAGAGCACAAGACGCCTGGCTGTCCGCGACGCGTCGAGCAGAGGTGCTAATTCTATTTCTTATTCTTGCACCGGCCGGCTCGGGAGCGGGCTGATTAAACGGGCAGGGCAGCAGCGCGTTCAAACAGGCCGCGTGTTAATTGCATTTCGCCCCGAGTCGCGGCGCGCGGGGCTCATCCCGGCAGACACCCGGAGAGATGCATTCAGTGACAAGCCTCAATGATGGATTGGGAAGCGTCCACACGGCACGAAAAACATGCGCGTTGCGCTGGCCGCGCGTATATATATGTCGAAAGACCGGCACAAGAAAGCGCGTAAAAAGAAAAAAAAAACTCGAAGAGGTTTATATAGGCGTAGAGATCTCGCCGAGAACACGGACACACTCCCGAACGAGCCGCCGCGGCGTCCGTTGCTACTTCAGCGACGGCGACTGCGGCGCCGGCTGGCGGAAAAAGAAACGAATCAGCTTCGGAATCTGCGTGCGCCACTCCTCGTTTAAGAGCGCACCTTTTTTTCATTCCTCTATTCTTTTTCGGCGTTTGTCTGGACATTCCGCTCGCGCTAAACTTTGAAGAGGCGGAGACGTATACGAAGACGCAAGGACGACGCTCGTGCGGCTCTCCCTTTAAGCGAAAACCTGGCGCGGCGCGTCCGTTGAGCTGGCAGGTATTCAGAAGGAGGCGTGACCGACCCTCGCACGCTCGATCAAACGTTAAAATGAAACGGAGAAATAAAGATTCCGAAAATGCCTCTGAGTCAGACTCTCGATATTAAGAGAGCCGGCATAATTTGAGAGAAGCCGAGCCACGCACGATATGTGCGCGCATCCTTTAATCGGTTGGAGAAATACGAACGAGCGGTGGAGGCATGGACCAGACGCAGTTCCGGAATCCGGCGTGAGAGTCACTCGCCTGTTTAGAGAAGGGCGTGGTCATGATGGTGCAACAGATAGATAGATACATGAGCGTTCCTCTTCCCTTCTTTTGCCTATCGTTCTTTCTTTAACTAATGCATGCCGTCGAGAGAAACGATGCGGCATCTAGCTACGTCATCCGCTACTCTTTCTTATAAAGAAGCGCGCAAGGGATGTTCAGTGAAGGCTCGACCGGGTTAGTTATAACTGTTCACCTCTAAGGTGGCAAAAAATTAATTGCCCGGCAGAAGTTTGAAAATGCTCCGGGAGTGTTTACAGACTGGACTGGGGAAGTATGGAGGGCCGTGAAATTAGACGAGCGCTTTGTTTCGGAATTCGTCGCGAGAAGCTGCGGGCGCCGCGATATTATTTCGGCTTTCTCTATATCGCATGCAAGAAAGCGGAAGGCAACATACTGAATCAGGTCACACGGTCGGCTGCATAATAATCGAGAGACACGGAAGAAAGTCACGCGCGCACACACACTGTTCTTCGCTTAGGACCATTGGTTACGACGAAGCGATGAGCCAAACTTTTCCAGTGAAAAAAAAAAAGAAATTCGTGAATAATTTGACAACGCCCCAAGCGTGGTACATCCCGCATTTACCGCACTGCCCAATAACCTCACTGAAGCGCGGACACCGAAAGAAAGGAGGGTGAGAACAGGACAAGCAAACCTGGGAACAAATCCCGCAACGTACGCAAATCATAGCAAGAAGGTAAACGCTACGTCGACAGCGTGGAAGCGCGAAATGCTCTAAAACGCTCCGCAAACAGCGGACTCTGGCGGCTCGGACAGCTCACGCAGCCTGTGGTGCCTCGAGGTGCAGCCCAAAGAGCCAGGGAGAGGGAGAACTGGCGGACGCTGCGGCGGAGGGGAGGGGGACGAAGGGGGGGGGGGGGGGGAGTGGGGGGAGACGCTCTCCTCCGCGAAGCCCGAGATCGTAAATAAGGGCCTTATCTCGGAAAGCGTCTCGGCGAGATCTTGTTCAACGGCGAGCCGATGAGCGCACACGTCGCGTGCGTCTGTGTCGGAACGTGTGTACACACGTACGCAAGCTCACGCACGGACCCGCCGGGCAGCCACGCGAACACCCAGCCAGCACGCAGGCGTCGCAACTGCTTGTTCTGCGGATGCGCTCTTCCTTTTCGGGCAAGGTGGTGGTGCTGAATACCTTTATCTGATCGGCGCTCGTCCGTGTCGAGTAAGGAAGCGTACCCGCTGTGGATGGAGGCATATGGCCAGCTATACAGGCGATATCCATCTCGACGGCGGCATTCTCATTCTAGTTTGAGCTCACGCTCATGATCGGAATAGGGAATTGATCGTATAGACACGTAGCGGTCTTATACGAGGGCGGGATGTGCTCGGCGTCCGAGAACCAAGCATTAATTAGAGTGCATTCACGAGAAATGCATTTGTCAGACGTGCGAAGGAACATTCTTCCTCTATTCCTTCAAATAAGCAGAAAAGTAGACTGCATTCTGGCGAGTTCCGAAGTACACTCTTCCCCTTAATATGGCTTACCCCCCATTAAAATGGTTTAAGATTTTCTATAGACTTTTTATAGACTTTATTGCCTTCCTATAGATATTTCCTTTTTTTTTCTGTTGATAGCCTATAGGCGGTCTATAGAGAAAAATCTGCTAAAAGTGTATGACCAGAAATTTAAAGGATTGGTCTATAGAAAGTATACAGACTTTATAGACGAAAGCCTATGGACAGTCTATAGGCTGGTGATAGAAATTTTCACGCCCGGTTTGTTGACCCTGCCGAGTCAGAGTTTTCACATTGCGCCTAATGCGACATACCAGAGCCTCTTGCAAGGCACGTATGAATACATGAATGAATCAATGCAAACCTTCAGTGAGGTAACTCTTCACGACACCAAAAAAAAAAAAAGAAACAGCAGGTCATAGCGACGGCTACAGTTTGCCTTGGACGTAATTTCGCTCGCATCTGCATAAGATACCTGCACACGCTGAAGGGAAAAAAATACAAACATCAGGAAACAAATCCTCCAAACCAAAAGCTTGCACCCATGGACTGCATGAGTGGAGAGGGCCAAGTCTTTCTGAAGCTTGACACACAGTGAAGAAATGAAGCATCCCACATACGCCGAGGCATATGACAGGAGCATCGTTGGCAAAATGATCGGGGAAAAGATGTAACTTCGTAATACAGAATGCTAAGCGGAGTTTGCCGAACGTCAGCCTACGTCCTCTACGTACGAGCTTATAATTCCTTGGCGCTTTGACGATTTTCTCGTGACGTGGTTTCTGTCGTTACAACATCGTCCGCCTTAACCCTTTCGGCGTGTAGTGCAAGCCCCGAAAGACGAAATAACCGCCGGAAGTCATGCAGATAAGTGTACGACGGCAAAATCAGTGAGAGCACAAAAAAAAATAAAAAGCAAAAGGACGAGCATGTGCGTTCTGCCTCATCGGCTGACTACGCCTGCTCGGCCTCATTTGTGGCTTTAGGAATGAAGAGCTGAGATGAGAATACAATTAGTATTCGAAATGGGAGAGAGGCATTCGCATGAAACCTGAGGCAAGAGACATCGCGGGGCGCTGAAAAAAAATAAATAAATTAGCACGCCTAAGACGAAGCGCTCGACCTGACTGAACTGACGGACCGAGTCGAGAGAGTCGCCAGCTGTCTTCCGTCTTGCGCGTCGGCCTCGTCCATGTCTCGGGACTAACGGGAACAAAAACAAGCGAGACGAGGAAACACGTCTAGCCTCTTCCAGCGCTGTGCAAGGTTCACGGCGAGCGAAAAGAAATCACGACACAGTGGTCACCTCGTTACAGTTACAGCCGACCTTCTTCATTCTTTCTCAGGCATGCAATAGCTGCTTTAATATCTATTTATTTGTGTTTCGGGATTGCTGAACCAGAACCGGAACCGAGGAGATGACAAATGCGCCCGTACTACAAAAACGGAAGCGTTCCTTTCGGAGCAAGAAACAGTTATTAAACGTGCCTCACCAAAAATAAGTTGTTTTCAGAAATCGCTCTACGAGACATTCCCAGTCTGAGAAGGATATTCTCATCTGAAACGGCCTCTACGGTATAGCAAATGAAATCGCTCGTTCAGCAGTAAAGCAAACGAAATCGCTCGCTCAGCAGTACAGCTGTGAGGTCGTAAGAAAAAATAAAGAACGAGAAAAGAGGGAAGGAAGCAGTTGTACATCCTACACCATTTACATGCATTTTTGCAACTATAGCGCCCGAACGAGTTGCCACTTTTTATGAGGCTGTGATAACTGGCGAATGAAAGAGCGCAGTGACCATAGCTATACAAGCCGCTGCTGCATGCTCTGGAACGAGAGCGCCACTCTGCAGGCGTTCGGTAAACCTCACATCACTGCCCATTCCGAGTGACATTCAGAAATCACGTGACAAAGTCACAAGACATTGCAATGCCGTCTACAGCCAAGTACTGCACACACGCAGCATAGACCGAATGAGTGCAATGGGTGACTTGGAGAAGGAAAGGCCAGAATTTTGGCAGGCGTGTCACAAGTTTGCAGTGGCATGTTCTATCTCTAGGAAAGAAAAAAAAAATGAAAGAACGATATGGAAATTCTGCTTATCTCTTGCGCACCGCCAGTTACTTCTGCAGGAACGAGACGAGCGTAAAATGAAATGAGCAGGGAATTAAACTTTTTGATCACGCTTGCAGCCGCCTACAAAAACAAAAAAACAGCAAAGTCACCGCATATATAAGTGCTACAAAAGACGCCTGACTCATCAGGATTGTCAACAATGATATCAGTCAACTGAGAAAGGGCGTAGAGAGAGGAAAAAAAAAATTACTTCACGTTCACAGCGGTAACTTTTTTTTTTTTTCCACAGAGCGTGTAGAGTTGTGAGACCATGCAGCCTGCGGGCTCAACCTCCCAAGGGTGGATCCACGCATGCGTTTTTGCCGGAGAGTTGCAATCCCACCAACACCACCGCGTCACGCGTACAGGGCGCACACAACAAGATAACCGTTAAGTGACCGGGCACCCCCACATTCTCCCACTCCCTCCAATCCAAGCCCCGCAGAAAACAAGAAAAAGAAAAGACGAACCAAGCGCACTCCACAAACAAATCGAACTTGGCGCGAGCGCGCGCATGCGCTGACAATTCATTTGCGAAAGGGTGCTAATGAACGGCATAAAAAATAGGGCCCGGCCGGAGACGCGGCGCGAAATGAAAGCGAACCAAAAGAAAAGAAGAGCAGAAAAAAATAAAAAGTCTCGCACCACCAAACTCAACCCTAACCCCCTCCCGTTCGCTGCTCGGCGACTGC
This sequence comes from Amblyomma mixtum, assembly GCF_055824585.1. Taxonomy (NCBI): domain Eukaryota; kingdom Metazoa; phylum Arthropoda; class Arachnida; order Ixodida; family Ixodidae; genus Amblyomma; species Amblyomma mixtum. The sequence continues at coordinate 298,939,415 of NC_143013.1, read as the reverse complement.
GCACATCTCGGAGGGCAGACAGCTAGCAGAAAGGGGCAAAAACAAAATCAACATTAACATCGCCCAAATAGACGCAAACACTGGGTAGCGAGATAAAAAAAAAAGTATAATAGGGGCAGAGTCTGGCACGCACACAGAAGAGCGAGCATCGCGACGACAACGCGTTGCTTCATGACTCACTGGAGAGTGGCGCTGTGGCAGCCCACATCTCCGCGCCAGGGGCATTCCATTTCCTTTTGTCGTTTCATTCGGTGCTGCTGCTGACGGTTCTTGCGCCTCTTTCTCTCTTAGCGATTGTTCTTTTCTCGTTTTAATGCTCATACAGCCCTGCAATCACATTAATATTTATTTTCTTCTACTGCTTTCCTTCATTAACATGAGTGTGACTGCGAGGCAGAAAAAAAAAAGAAAGCAAGAAAATAACTAGACTGAAGGGTGAGAGGACGAAGCCAATTGTTTGTTATTTATCGCCTTCCTTCCGTTTATCGCCAGGAGAAAGGAGCGAGCTCCGGAGCAATATAAAGAACAAACAAGAAAAAAAAAAGACTGCAGTTGCATCAGTGGCGTCGCCTCCAAGCTTTTATTTAACCACAGAGGCACGCCTTCACGTACTAGTGAGTCATCTGTGTACTGCCTTAGTGGTTTATTTTTTTTTTTTTTTGCCCGTCTTGCGCTTGTTCCATTTGCTTGACGGGCCATATAAGTCCCGAGCGAATGGAGGGCCCGTGATGCATGAAGGAGATAACGCGGGAAACGAAGATTGCAAGCCCCGTTCCCAGAATAGCATGCCGTCCTGTCCTTGGCTTCTTCTTCACTACAGGAGTTGCGCGTTTTACGCGAAAAGGCCATACGCGGCATGTGGATAGTGCCATTAAGCGTTGGTCTTAGTGTGAAGTGCTCTATAACCCAGAGCCACGGCTTTAACGAAACTGACGATCATTTCTTGAAATCACAACGCGTCTGAAACCTACATGCGAGCGGCCGAGATCGTGCCGTCAAAACAATTGATCAATCAAGTAAGGCTACTTTCGAAACGAAGCCGAAGATACGGACTCGCGGTTCCGGTGTCTATGTAATGAATATTCTGTATCCGGATGCTTTGTGCCCAGCCTGTACTAACCTACCAGCATCCTGTAGCTACATGGTGTGCAGGCAAACTCGTAACAGCTTGACGACCTCCGCAAGTATGGCAAAGCAGATGCGAAATTTCTACATGGTGTTCAACTTGCCCGGTTTAAAGGCAAACCCAGGTTTCTTGGTGGCAAAAGTTTGCGAACAGGCGTTCGCATTCGCTTTTTCGCTACCACAGCTCTCTCTACCGTCACCTATATTTTTAATCCTAGAAGCTTAATGTAAGAATACTTGACAAAAGTTCCCGGCTAAGAACGTCTTTCTAGGTTTAGGCTTATAGGGGTTTAACGTATCAAAGCGACTCAGGCTGAGGGACGCCGTAGTGAAGGGCTTCGAAGATTTCGACCACCTGGGATTCTTTAACGTGCACTGACGGCGCACAGTACATGGGCCTCTTTTCTCGCTCTGAGACCAATAGTATGGTATGACAGTTTTCCCGCCTGGATGGTAAGACAACATGTTAAGGTTTATAGAGTATTGATCTATGCGCATTCTGAAAAACAAAAAGGAGGGGGGGGGGGGGGGGGGGTCACATGGTACTTTCTTCTTGACAGATCGTGTGTAGCATCACTAGTCACTGAAGGCGACTGATACCAACATACGCAGTTATCCACTTAACACGTATTAAATATATCCTTTCCAGCGTTGCAAATGCCACTAATCAGTTCGTTCAGGCTGATGCGGTGGCTCAGTAGTTATGGTGTTCGGCTGCAGACCCGAAAGACACGGGTCCGATGCCGGCCGCAGCGGTCGCATTTCGATGGAGGTGAAATGCTAGCGGCCGTGTACTGCGCGATGTCAGTGCACGTTAAGAAACCTCAGGTGGTCGAAATTATCCGGAGCTCTCCACTACGGCATCGCTACAAGCCTGAATCGCTTTGAGACATTAAACCCGCTAATACCAAACTAACCAGTTCGTGAACTGCTAGTCCGTGCAACAAGGACCTCTTCTACATTTCCAAAGCACCCTGCTCAAATACGCCTCCTCGCGTCGCTTCCGCATAAAGGCCTCTAATAAAGGCCACCGGAGCGCGCCCCCTGGCCCACCCCTGCCAAAAAGACCTAATCGCACCAGCCGGCAGCACCGCCGGCTGCGAGAAAGTAGCGTTCAGCGAGCAGAATTAGCCGACGACAACCCAGCCGCACCGCTCGGCATTCATTCCTCCTTTTGCTCGCCGGTGGTCACCCGAGCGTTTCCGTATCGCAGTTCGCCACCGCGGCGCGGCCTATCGTGAACGGCGGCAGCGTCGGTGGCGCAGGCGCGCGAACGAAAGGCCGGGAGCGCAGCCAGCGATCTACGCGTACGTGCGCTTAATCCAAACAGCCTCCCCTGCTTCCCTCTCTGTCCACCTCCCCGCTCGAACCGCGCGCGCGGGTGGAAGGGACGGGGGAAAGACCGTATTCCAGCTCTTCCGCATCATTTTCGCCCGCGAAGCCCTCTCGTGCTCTTTCCACAATGCCGCAGCCGACGCGGCTCTCCGAGAGCGAGGGAACGGAAGGGCTGCTGGCTGGGGAGGAAAGAACGATGGAGGCAGGCGTCGCGGCAGCGAGCGCCAAGAAAGAAAAGCGCTCCGCCCCCTCTCCGTCAGCGACAGCCAATCGGGAGCGACCAGCTTTTCTCGCCGGGGTACGCCCCCGCTGTAAGAAAAAATAAAGGGGGGAGGAAAGTGCTGAGAGCGGTAGCAGTGAGAGAATAGGCAGGGGGGAAGGGAGGTAGGGGGGAAGCAAGCGCTCTCGCGTAGTACAGGCTATTTCTTCTCGCTCTTTCCCCCCACGTTGCATTGGCTGTTCTGTTCTTGTTCTTTTGTCTATCGCAGCTCGTCATTTTTTAAACTTTCGAACACGTCGAAGCAGATGCAAGAAGAAAAAAACGCGCATAGACAGCACGCAGGAGAAAAGAGACGGGTAGAATGACGAACTTAAATACAAAATACACCTTATGCAACGAACTAGACAGACGAGATGACTTGGAAGAGGAGAAAAAGAAGATTCCACCCCTGCCTGCGCGAGCGCGCACACACCGCTTCGGTGACGTCAGTTCCCGCAGAAACAATAGACGACAGGACAGCCGGGCGCGGAGTCCTGCTTCTCCTCTCCCTTTTCATGGACTACACGTCTCCCTCTCCACTGTAGACACGCGATGTTGGGAGGAGGGGGCAGAAAGGAAATATATTGCAAACTCAGGGGCTCCGAGGCATGCCAAGGCTTTTGAAATCTGCGGGTCTTTGCGCCGGAGCGCCAGTTTACTGTTACGCGTTTGTTCTCCGGCCGCGGTGACTGCCGAGCATTCTCCTCTTGAGGCGTACGTGCGCTAAGGCGAATGCTTTTTTTTTTATTTCGGCTTTATTCGACGTAGGTTGAGCCGGCGCAGGAAGTGCGCTCAAATGAAACGAGAGAGATTTCAAGGTTGCACAAAGGTGACTGACGTCTCGTCTCCCAGGAGGGGGGTACGCGAACTCCGAGAAAAAGAGACTCCCTGCATAAGTGATGGAGCTTCGCGAACATGTTGGCGACTCGTGTGACGCTTCTGCATTGTTTCATTGCACCTGCGAAGTTGGCGGCTCGCGTAAGCCGGCCTGACAGCGCCAATTACGTCACATGCAGCGTAAGATTCAACCGAAGCGCTACTCACGGATATTGAGTGTTCCGTGTTTTCAATTAATTAGGGATTAAATTGGAGGAAGACATTGGAGCAATCAGCACTTGACACTGGCGGTTCGCCGCACCTAATTCCACAAGCGACTCATTTCCAGTCGCCGTGCCCAGAAATGGTTTCTATTTAATTCATCAGTTAGGTTTTATGTCCACTTCCATAGAGAAGCGACCTGAGACGTGCTTCTTACTGCCATAGCTGTGTTAAGGACAGATTTGTGGCTAAACAACACCCGACGCTATTTTTTCACCTTAACACAACCGCTGCTGTAATTGTAGTACGGACGCTTCGTACTTGTTTGCCATACACTTTTTACATGTGACAAAGCACAGAAAGCGACGTACACGGGCAACTGCACAGACCTGAAAGACGCCGGCTCGATCCCGGCCGCGGCGGTCGAATTTCGATGGAGGCGAAGTTCTAGAGGCCAGTGTACAGTGCGATGTTAGTGCACGTTAAAGAACCAAAGGTGGTGGAAATATCCAGGGACCTCCACTATGGCGTCCCTCATAGCCTGAGTTGCTTTGGGACGTTAAACACGATAAAACGCAGTCAAAACTTCTATAAGCAACCAGTAACGAGCAATAATGTGGAACCCGCGGGAGGCAGAGAACTACACCCACTTCGTATACATCCTGCTAAAGCAGAGTATATTGACTCCCTTCTCAGCGAACTACATTTATTTACCGCTTCACAGCGCGAGGCCTTAAACCTGACTTCCCTCCCTGTCTTCTCGAATCCACATATACAGGCACGCACACCACTCATACATGGAATATGTGGGGAAGGGAGGGAGGGGGAGAGAAGGGCAGCGACATGCAACTTCTGTCATCCCCAATCGAGCTTGCGGCGTGTGTCAGCCATTTGTCAAGGGTAGTCGGAAGGCAAGGCGCTGAAGCTGCAGCAACGAGCACGCACGCGCCAATGTCCTTCCAGCCGCGTGTGCGCGGTGGCAGGCAGCGGCCGCATTGACGCATATGCGCGCGGACGCACGAAGTGCCCCCCCCCCCCCCCCCCCCCCCCCCCGTGTTTGCGCGAAAATGAACACAGTGATAACGATAACATTAAAGGAGAGAAACAAAAAGCCACTGGGAAAGCGGCGGTCATAGGAAAGGGAGTCGGCGTGCGTGGCTAGTAGCCACGGAGGATCCGTCGACAGAAACGAGACGCGTCGTCGTATGCGGGCCCAAATTTCATGCGGACTCGCTCGCCGCCATCAAAACGAACAGCGAGCGGACGAACGTGAGTAAGCGAGACAGAGAGAGAGAGAGCAAGTGAGAAAGAGAGAGAGAAGCGATCAAGGCACACACATAACCGCATATACGGCCAGTCTTCTTCGACAAGCGTATACATAGCGCGCACGGCTCACTACTATACAAGGGCGGCCAACAGAAGCGAAGGATTTCGACTCACGATTCGACGGCGCCAGCCACTGAGTGCGCTTGTATTTATTTTCTTTTTTTTTTCACATCCTTTTCCCGCTCTCCGTCTAGATCAAACTATACAGGCAGCATATTGATGGCGTGCGGGTAATGCGATTCCAGCTCGGACGCTATGCGGCGCCGGTGTGGAGGCGAGGCGACCTGTTCGGAGAAGCGTTAGGGGAGGAAAAGCCGATCGCAGATAAGGTTCGCCTGGAATTGGACTGCGAGTGCACAGGAACGGGGTGTTCGCTCGCGTGGTGTGCTCATAAGTGTGAGAAGGCGTTGTGCGCTATATAATGCGTATGGGGAGCAATGGAAGCGTGCCATAAATTTAATGGCCTTGTTCTCAAGGGAGCAGGAATAACCGCTGCATTCAGCTCACATAGGAGCATGCGTGTTGTATGGTAAGCTCCTTAGCTGCGGCGTTAAAAACGCGATTTGACTAATGTACAAACAAAGGATATATCTGTTCAGAACAGCCTGTTATGCAAGCTGTGCTTTCAACGAGTGCTTCCTGATGGCTGCATCTCCGTGTGCACCAGTGAGAATTACTTGGGAGAAAATATGAGCGATGAAAGCTTAATGGTTTATTTACTTTATTTACTTCAAGTAGCCTAAATCTCGATAACGCCTTAAAAACGGGAGGGACGGGAACAAACGCTAGCATTCACAGCTATAGTGCCTAATTATGCAGAACTATGCGCACTGGCGAGTGAACCACCCAGGCGGCTTCAGCGTTTCGAAGATATGAATGCTCAAATCATTAGTAATCTTCTTGCTATTCACTCACCTGGAGTAACGAGTTGTAGTCGATCTGACACCTACAGCAGTAACTAAATTCCGCACAGTTTTTCCTTGTTGTAGAGTTTAACGCGCACAAAGGCGTGCACTAAGCATTCCGCAACATCAAGCTGTTCCCGCCAGACGGCGATATAATTTACTCTTGGGTGAACAGTAAGCAACAATATCTGCGACACCGCACGACGAGGCGCTGCGATTCTGCAGCGACGAGATATGAACTTCAGTCGAGCCTATAACGAAACTGTTTATAACGAAATAATGGATATAACAAAATAATGATAATTCTCCTCGGGAACTCGACCAACAAGAGCTATAACGAAGCTACAGCTATAACGAAGTAATTGCAAGGCCCCTTCAACTTCGTTATAACGAGGTTCAACTGTTAGTTATAAAAGTGGTAGAAGAAATGCGGCTGCAGCGCACGGGTCTCAACGAGGAGAGGATGAAACGGACACGTCGCCGCGGCAAGGGACGCGAATAAGCGCCAAGAAAGCACTAACATGGAGTTTAGCAGAGCGCAAGCCGGCGTTGTTGTTGATTCTGAGCGGCGTGACCGGATGCGGGCAACAGACGGCGGTCGGAACGCGCGCGAACATACACACGACGCACATACAGGCAGCCGCACTTATATATGGACAAGACGCGACGACGACAGCGACACGGCGCCCGGTCAGCGCGCGTGACACACGCGGTCGTGCGAACGGTGAGAGGATCCTGGCCGACCAAGGTCTGGGACATGGTCCGCGTGTACGCGGGCTGGCTCGGGAAAAAAACGCCAAGGCTGTGTGCGGCGAGGAAGCTTGGAGGGTGAAGCGAGTGGAAGGCGGGCAGTTACTTCCGTACTGGACAATCCTTTGAGGAAGAACGAAGCTTTGATGGGCTTAGAGACTATCGGTTATCGACGGCCTTCAATGATCGATGGGAAGAGGGTACAGAGAGAGAGAGAGAGAAAGAAAACAGGGTCTTTTAAGCAGAAAGAAGGGGAATGGAATGAAGCATCGAGAAGGCGGGAGCGGGACCAGAGCTCGGATGATATGGACGAGCGCAAGCAATGTCATAGTAAGTCGACTACTGTTACAACGCAGGACTTCTGTGCTATACGGCCGAACTGGACTCCAACCGCAACTGCCTACCCACTACACCAGCATGGCGCCTGAAGCACGAAGCCATCCATGACCTCCGCAGCTTTATTCATCCGAGGGTTGCAGCGGTTGTAGCTCGTTTCTGTGCCCAATGATACAATGATATACAGCGTATGCGCTGAGAATGCTTACTCAAATACCATACCTGGCCCCTCAGGACTTGCACATTCGTGTGCTGCTGTATCAGGCGACATGGCGAAAAAGGACGCTCTACAACACTGCGGGTATAGAGATATTCTACATATAATTTCCGTCTTCATCTTTCGCCCGTCGCTGTGCGATCCCCCTTTCGGTCGCGGGATTCGTATCACGCATTGACTGCGAAACGCAGCCCCCGTTTGGTCATACTTTGGCTCTTTATATATGGCTCTTAACTAACGTGGGGTGAAGGTATAATCGATAAAAAAGAATGAACAAAAAAAACACGACACTAAGGTCTGAGCCATAGTATTCTTCTTTACATAAGCCGATCCTTTCCTGGACGCGCATTTCATAACGCCTATATGTAAAATAATCAAAAAGAAAGACAAACGCACGTTATCTTCGCGCGCATATAATAACTGCATGCGCACGACGGCGACTGATTTCCTCGACCGTTCGGCGCTAAGAAGCGTGCGAACACGTATTTATGCCCCCGGCTTTGTACACGTGTAGTCGGCCGGCAGTAAATAAAGATCAGCGCCAAAGCTTCCAGGTGCGTAGAGAGAACCCGAATGCGTGCATGTGTGTGGTCGTTTCGCAGCTTGGGCCAAGGGAAGGCGCGCGCGCGTCTTCAGCGATTCCTGCGACAAGGCTTCTGTGAGCGCGGCGCTGATAAACTGTCGACAGGCGTGCACGCGTGCGTGCCTGTATACGAATTGCCAGAAAGGATTTAGTAGTGCATAACGACGACACGCTGTCTCTCCCATGGCTTCTAAACCAACAAAACATCACAAATGTATTGAATAATTCGCGCATTTAACTCGCGGTTAGTTACGTCAGTACATAAAACTGCCGCATACAAGAAGTATATGCACATGCCGAACTATACTTTAGGAGCATGCGTTAAGACATTAGTGAACTAACGACGTTTCAAGTTTTGACTGCGTCCCATTTACTAAGTTTATAGAGCTCCCATGTGGTATGAAAAATGGGGCCGCAGAAAGTTGCGTAACGCGTTGACGCCTTCCAGGCACAGTAATAAGTCGCGGCTCGGAGAAACAAACTCTTTTTCTCAGCAGTCCCAGGCCGTTATCTTAGGGGAGGCTATTGCACTGCCTCGCAAAACGGGTGGGGCCAATGAAGTGTATGGATAAGGCAACGCCACGCCGGCTTGGTTGTTCGGCTGCTGAGAACAATGAGCTTGAGGTTTTGATCCCGCATCCGCGGTGTCATAATTTTCAACGAAGCGAAATACAAAAACACCCGAGCACCCGTATACTGAAGGCCTCAGTACATAGCCAAAGAACCTCAGCTGTTCGAAATTAACAGGGAGTCCTTTGCTAACGGTGTGCTTCAAAAACTGAAGTGCGGATTTTGCACATTAAAATCCGTTACCTAATAACCAGCTACGCACGGGCGCACGGGGAACGACATTTTGTGCGCTCTAAACACTCGTATACAATAACCGCCAAGGCTAGGAGAGCATGTAAAAGCGCTGAGGTGTTGGAGAAACAACCCGAATTTCCGTTAATCGCGACGTGTACCTTCCCCCGCTCTCATTTCGTGCAATTTTCGCGAGACAATCTGAGAAAAAGGTAGACAGAGTCACTGAATGGCTTGTTTACTTGTGTCTGAATGCAGACGCAATCTACGCCACCTGCACCCGTCGTGTTGTTCCTTGTTTCTTTTGCCCCGGGAAGGACTGAAGCCCATCAAGTCGTCCCCGCCCACAGTTACGCACAAACGCGTGCTTTGAGCGCACCTATGCGGCAGAACCGTGAAAAAAGCTCCAAGCAACAAAAAAAAAATGAAGGGAAGAAGTTCGCGCCAGTGAATTTATAATGAAATACACTGCAACTCCCAATGCGCAGCGTTTCTTTTTTTTCTTACAAATGATTACGAAAGAGCTTGCAAAGCAAAAAGCCACCGCTGAGAAATGGCTCAACTTTGCCGGCTTACACGACCAAAGTGAAACGTCACACGTATACACAAGCAATTGGCTAATCCACACATGGTCCGTTCGCTTGAGCTGAAGCTCACGCACACTTCGTTGCATTAAAGGAGTGCAAGTATCGGCAAATCAAACAGTGCGGAGTGTGGCCAATTTCAATCCCGGCACCGCACAATGGAATTCACCGGTCGCGGATCGATCGGCATGCATACGTATATATACAAATAAAAACGGGTGGGCACTCGCCGCCCGTAAGGGGGAAAAAAAAAAAAACAGTCCCAGACGGCAAAAAAAGAAAGAAAAAAAGAAGGAGAAGAAAAGGAAGGCATAAGGAGATTGGCCAAGGTGTCTTTTCTTTTCCAGGCGCATTCTGACTTGGCCAACGTCGACTTACGGCGCAGCCACACACAAAGGTGGATATATGAGACACGCCCAGTTTCTCCTACATTTGCGAGCTTTCATCGCATTTTTTCGCCGTCTCACGAGCGGCGCCGCTCAATGGAGGTGGAAGCATAATGCCGCCAAGAATTCGTCGTAAGCTTTTAAAGTTTTTTGCTCGTTCTTCTTACGCGACGTTCCGCGGCTACCTTTTGGCAGTCTACCGTCGCAGCTCGCGAGGGCGTAATACGTTTACTCGACGCTGCCGTTTGCGTTTGGAGCAGGAATAGATGCAAGTGGGCGTCACTCGAGGTGAAAAAAACAAACAAACAAAAAGGCGCAGTTACGCAAAAGCGTGATGGTTCGTACAACGCGCATTTGGCGTCGAAAAAGAAGGCTAGAAGAAGCCTAATGCACAGGCGAGACCTCCAAGAACTGCAGTAGCTGTATGGCCAGTCGGTCGGTCCTTTTGTCGTCGAAAAAGGAAAAAGGAAAATTGCACGTTGACGTCTTTGTTTCTTTTTTAGTTTAGCGGGCCTATCCGACCGCTTCTATTAGCAGCACAGAAAAAAAAAGCAAACAAAATGCGGCTTCGCAAAACAGGAAGAAAATAATTTTTCGTCACAAACGTGTTGCCCCCTGCATTGTGTCTCACTCAGTTCATACGGCAAGAAGAAGCAGTTTCCCGCGCCTAATGGATGCCTTTTGAAACCAGGCGTCGTCAGAATGCTACGCACGGCGATCGAAATAAGAAAAGAGAGTCGTTTTGAGAAATTGCGATGGCGACCGCAAATATTAGCCCCTTCTTTGGTGTCGTTCGCGCGGCTGCCTGAATTTCTCTGTGAACGGCCATTGTTCGCGAGAGAACAGCTTCGCCCCTTCTCTCCTCTTGATATTTACTTTAATTTCATGAAACAATGAAGAAAAAGGCATTCGAGTCCCGTGGTTATTCGTTTTTTTTTTCTGGCCACAACAGACTCTAGAAGTTTTCAAGGTCAGTAAGTTTCGTATTTCATTTCCTTCTCTATTTACTTTTTTCCGCCAATGAACGATAACAAAAAAAAAACACTGAAAACGAGCAGCTCAAATTCACAGGCGATGAGTCTGCGCGTATTGCTTCTTGAGCGTTCTGTCTGCTCGGTAGCTAAAAGGATCCGCCTACGCTAGCCCACGCGCTATTTAAATAGAAGCGCGGTATCTGCCAGTGGGAAAACGGATTCGAGAAAGGTATTAGGAAACACGGCAAGGCGGCACAAATACGCGACCAGAGAGCAAAGAGGCTCGCTGAACGCGAAGGGGCCACCTGTTTTTGTTTTGTTGCGAAAACAACACTACGCGAGTCGCCGAGCCATTTCACGGAGCTGACGAAAGGCCATTCTGCGCATGCGCTACGAGCAGTGACGTCACACGGCGCACAGTTGGCGCGCCGCCGCCGCCGCTGCGCGGGTGACTCAGAGGTGCCACCGCCGCGCTCGCCAGTTGCGCATGCGCAGTAGCGGCGCATAGCTAGCGTGCCGGGGCCGCCGCCGCTGCCGCGCACTCTCCGTCGCCTCTCTCTCTCTCTCCTCGTTGCTTTCGCAATCCTCCAGGTTTAACCAGAGCTAAACCACTGCCAATTTTTACTCCTATCTTTCTCTCTTGATCGAATACGCAGCCTCTGAACACGGCATGGGGTCACTTTAACCTGGCCTCCGTCACACAGGCTCCGTGGCGTTGGTGAAGTGTTCCTACGTTTGCCCTTAAAATGACTCGTGCGGGTCACCCCCCAGTTGCGGTCGAGGAGTCAAGCGTGACAAGGGTGCGACAGGGGGCGAACCCCCGTCACCAACGAGGGGGCCTGACCACCCAACACCACGACAGACCCCAAGAGTCACGCAGAAGGGCATACAAGAAGCACTTCTTCAACAAGTAAAGAAAAAACCTAAAAAGAAAACGTTCCCTTTTCCACCCAGCGCGTGGCACCCGCCATCACAAAGAGGTCCTGTCGGTTAATGCTTCTTCGAGAAAAATTGCCACTCGTGACGTTCTTTCGACCCTTTCGTTGGCCCCCCATGCTTCTTGTCTTTCTTTTTTCGCTCCTTTGCCTCGAGGGGGGGCACGAACGGACCAGCGACGTTTTCACAAGCAGGGTTCGCTTTCAGGCGCCGCCGCTCCCCGGCGCAAACTTTTGTTCTGCACGTGGATGACACGCGACAATTATTGCGCCGACGTGCCAGCCCTTCCGGGCTCGGTCGTTTGAAAACGGCCACCCGGCTTATTAAGAGCGGACGCAAGAAGGAGGAACGGTCCGGGGGAGATCTGGGCGACGCGAGGCGGGGGGCGAAGAAAAGGGGTGCTCCTCTATTGAGATGTGGGCCCAGGGCCGAGGCAAAGAAGACGAGAAGAAAACTATGAGGCTACATGTCAAACGAAACCCAGGCAGGCATGCATGACTGATGCGCTGTGTGACGCAGGTCGACTGGAAGAAAAAAAAAAGGGGGGGGGGGGGGGGGGGGGGGGGAGCCAAAGATCGATTCTGAATTCTGAAGTGAAGTTGAGACAACGATTTTCCTTCTTCTAATGTCTTTCTTCGCTTCTCCTCCACGAGTATACAAAGAAGCGGAGAAAAATTGTAACAAAGAATCTCTGAAAACGAGTCAAGGCACCTTCAAAAAATTGATTCGTACTGTACCAGAGTGCGTAGCAGGCGGCGGTGTGATCCATTCTGGACAAAAGCATTTTTGAACGGGAAAGAGTTTATAAATGCAACTTTTTCATATATTGCAAGATTTCACTATAACAATAAATATATCCACAGATCTCCCTTCAACAGACTCGCACTTTATTTTTTTGCTGTTTAAATTTTTTGGGATCGTCAAAAACGTTCCCCACTGGTTTTCTATGCCAGCCTTAACTGGCCCATGCGAGCGATGAAAAAATTTTAAAAGAAAGAATTTTCTACACATCGGAAGAATGGACCTACCTTCAATATTTCCATAACAGTACCTTACAATTTCTCAATATTCAAAATTTTTGCGAAACAATGTTGGACATGACATTAAAGTTAACACTTCGCAGAAACCTACGCAGCTTGAAAAAAAGAAACTGCAATAATAACTCATTAATTTTTCCCCCTTTAAAGTAACTGCTGAGGCACTGAAGCAGGTGTCTCAAACGAGCAGCGGTCAACCTCTTCCGTGCCACACCTGCGCCAATCTTTGACCCTTCCGTAGCTCCCCTACGTAGCTCTTCGACCATCGCTCACTCCAGCGACGAGGGTGCGCAAGTGATTTAGCTGCTCCTTACGGGTGCGCCGTGAAGGCACGCGCGGGCTCTCGGTGTCTCGCCCCTAGATGGCGCCTGCGTACGGGTGCGCAACGCGTCACCGGCGAGTTCAAAAATCCAACCTGGACGCGCTGGTTGAAAGACGGCGACCACCGTGAAATCATTTTCGAGACGCACGTGCGCGTACAAAAGAAGCGCTTAAGCCCTCCCTCTTCTGCTCTGTTCCTTTTTAATTTCTTCTTTCGGCTCCTCTCATAAACATTCATTTTTTTCCCCCGCCTTTGTTCCTTTCCCTCCTACGTTCGGAGGAGACGGATCTACGACGCAGGGCGCGCGCACACAACGAGACTGGCCCGTTCCGGACGCGTGCCCGTGAACTCCGGGTTTGCCCGCACGAGCCGACCTGCAGCCGTCTCAGAATTTGCATAATGAAGAGCAGGGAAGAAAAGGAGCAAGTATGGCGGCACAGAAAGGGGCCGCCATCTCTCCCTACGTAGGGGGGCGCACGCCGTGGTGGCAGAACAAAAGACGGACGGAGGGCAGGGCGACCACGCCGTTGAGATCTGCCGCGCCGCATTGTGAGAGCGCGCGTGCCCTGGTGGCCACGCGGGGAGGTTAAAGAAACGTTTCTTCAACCCATCCATTTGCGTTCCAGCTAATCAGATTGCGTTTTTACGTTGGTGCGGACGCGTTGGTGAATAGAGGGAAAATGCGTTCGCGGCGAAAGGAAGAAAGGAATGTAAGGAAAAGAGGACTGGAAGTACGCGCTCCCTGTTTGGGGTTGCAGCCTTTTGGCTCTTCCATTGTCCTTTCTTTTTTGTTCTGTTTGGTGAACGAATAGCTGAAGGTTGCACAAGGGCACGGCACAGCATTCCCGAGCGAAGGCTGTGCAGAGAAGAGGAGGAGAAGGCTGTTGGAAAAGGAAAGGTGCGGTAACTGTTTCGTCTAACTACATGTCAAACTACAAACAGAAGTCTGCGTGTACGGGACAGGTGTCATTCTTGCACGAACAGACCAGTGGTTGTGGTGTGTGGAGAGAGCTATATATCTTCAGGTTGCCTCCGGCGACAGTGGACAGTACGCATACAGGCTAAAACACAGTGGTCCAGTGCTGTGCCTAAACGTCGCTTCTGCTCACACAACAGAGACAACCGCTTCTGGCCATAGCATGCAGCCTGAGAAGCATGTCCCCAACCTCTTGAACATCTGGAGATCGACCGTTTTCTCAGTGAGAAGAAACTACGGAATGCGCCGTTGTATCGGAGTGGCGCTGCGATATGCTCATCTACTCGCCACGTCAGTCAACAGAATTTCATTTGAGAACACACACATGCAGCTGCACATCGCAGAGTAATTCGCATCACGCGGTAACAGTGATTGCGTGCACTTCTTATTTTTTTTTTTTTAGAACACTAAGAACGGGCTTGCAAGCATCACGACGGCTGCATGATCCCAACGCACTTTGCCCCTCATTAAATTACATATACACGCAGGCTAAAACTCACACCAAAAGAACTCGTTCCGAGGCCGTCATTATAGCGTAACGTGGGCCGCTATTTGGGGAAACAACGAGCGAAATTACGAAAGGATGAGAGAGAGAGAGAGAGAGAAAGACAACGCCGACGACGAAATGAGAGAAGCGAAACGGCGAAAGAAGATCACCTCCGCACGGCCCTAAAATAGCGCAGTTTCCAACAATACGTGGAGTCGCGCGGCCGCTTCTTACTAGGCGAGCCGCAATTTTTATCGTGGTCTAATTGAAGAGCGAGAGGGTAGGCAGAAGGGTGTGCGGGAGAGGGGGTGGCACTCGCTGACCCAGCACGACCCAGAGTCGACCCCGGCGCTCTGCTTCACGTATGCACTGCCCGCGGCAGCGGACGCAATCTCGGCTATTTCTCCCCTCTTCTTGCATCTTTCTCGCTGGCTCGTTACACGTCTCGGCGAGAGACAAAAGGGCGAGCACCACCGACATCTCGGGGAAACGCGTGGGGCCGCGTAATCACGGGATGGAAACATCAGGGGAGGGGGACCACGGAGAGCGCGCGCGGAAAGCACGCATGTCCGTGCTCACAACAGGGCGTCGTGCATATAATGCGGTATATACAGTTAAGGGTGCGTATCAGTGGTGCACGAATGCACGTATATGTACAGAGGCTGCGCGGCGGCGACCGCAAGGGGAGAGAGAGGAGAGTGCCATTAGCGGGGGGGAAAATGCAGGTGCGGAAACAAAAGGAGGCGAACGTCGCCACTTCCTATGTGCCCTCCGTGCGATGAGACCGAAGGAGAAACACGCGGAATGATTGCGCGGTTCTCACTGCCTCGAGGCGGTGCGTGCGGTGCGCATGTAACGGGTCGCCAGAGACGCGGTCGCGGCGAGAACGATCTCTTTTTTTGTTTATTTATTTCTTAGTTCATTGTCTTTGCTCTGAGAGCGCGTGAGTAAGACCACTAACACTATGTCCATGGACATGGATTTCGTGAGCAGTGCCATGCCAGAGCTCTTTGATTCCGACGTTATCAGAATCGAGCTCTAGCTGGTCAAGAACGCTAAGCTTAGCTGACGCGTCATCTGTGACGTTCAGAAGAACTCTCAAGTTGTGCTCAAAACATGGTACGACGGATAAACAAGAGTTGTATAGGCCGCCATCGATAGGTCACTCACTAGCTCATAGGTGGCGCGTCAAACACGCTAACCTGCAGGGCCGCAGATCAGACTTGGATATTGTTCCGTGGTTTCTTAACTGTAGGGATAAACAAATTTTGTCGTCACGGAACATGCGGCTAATATAAAAAACTAACAGGGTGCTTGAAAAAAAATTTATCCAAGGAAGGTAGCGCAAGGTCGCTGGAGCGTCGTCAAGGCGGATAAACCCAAACATTTACTCTAAGCATTTATGCGGGCTCCTCGCCCGCTTACCTCTCGCTCTGATTTCACTTTTTATATTCTCATTTTTCGCTGTCAATGTGGATTAGCGCATGTACACATATGCCACTGCGTACACGGGGGATGAACTGTTCCATGTCGAAGAGCAACGCCCTCCTCAAACGATACCGTTGCAAATGGAAATAACCTACAACTCGGACGACCGCGTGGGAAGCTTTCGGAGAGATATTCAGGGGAGATAAGCAAGCAGAGTATGGACAACCCATTGGTCGACACGCAAGGTCTCAACATGCACCTCGAACTTTTCCCCACGTGTAACAACAACAAAAGAAAAAAACACCGAACGCTTATGTGAAAGCGCCGTTTACAGAGTGACGCTAACACCACACGCAAAATCATCGCATTCCGTCGAGGCCAGCTTTGCAGGAAGCGCCGAATATGCGCGGAAACTCATGTACAGCATACATACGTATAAACGGACACGTCGCTGCATTAAGCACCGTCGGCCGCATAAGCGACGATGGCTCGAACGCAAAGAAACACGCGTGCACTTACGCATGCAAAACTCACGGGCGCCTGAGCGGAATGGAAACGAGACGCGGTATCGAGTTAACGCGGCTACGGCCGATTCCCACGGTAATAAATGCAGAATAGGCCTAACCTCGCGATTCCGCCGCCGCCTCATTCTTTTTGTTGGGCGCCGCGCGGTCGCATTAATCGCCCAGTCAGGGACAAGCGCTGCGTAGCCTTTCCGGGTATGTACCCACTCGCTCCGTGTCCTCGGCATTGCTTTTTGAAACTCCACTGCTTCGGCTTTCCTGGTAAGGACTTCATTATATACGCGCTCTTAAGTTTTGGTTTTTGCGCTTTGCGTCGCTGCGTTTAACCGGCTCCGATTTAGGGCTGCTCTTAACGCGAAATACATATATATTCCTGGGTTGATATTACGACATATCACAATTGACTCGTCCTCAGTGCTTTCCCCATGCCGCCTGCAGCGCGGTGGTTAATAGGATGCCGTTGGCCTACTAAACCCAAGGCCGCCGGCTCCCAAAACGCCGGTGAGATTTCGGTTCGCTTGAGAGAACCCCGTGTAGTCGAAAGTAATCCGCATAATAAATACCATTCAATCTGAAGTCAAACAACTTATCTTCAAGCTAAACGTAGATGTGAGAGAAGAAAGTGGAAATAGTGGAGGGCAAGGCCTGCTGTCTAATAAGGGGCCAGCCGCCGACAGAATCTTGTCGCCGAAGCAGCTCTTTTGAGGATGCCAATTTCCTTCGAGATGAAAAAAAAGAAAAACACATATTCGAAACTTTTAAAATCAGCAGTGTTGTTAGCGCAATAGCGAAAAGAATGTTTGGTGATTGGGAATTTGTTAGGCTTGCTCACGGGCGTGCTAAACATTTTTTAATCATGTTCAGGTCTGCTCGATGTATGTACAGATTTTGTGAAAAGAGCCAAAAAAAAAGGGGGGGGGGGGGGGGCGGGAGGGGGGTTGCTTCAGGACCATGATATGTGGACTTGTTATCCACCGCCAGCGTTGTAACCATCTTCAAGGGGACCAGGCTAACTATACAGGCACACCTCACCTGTATATATATATATATATATATATATATATATATATATAGGACTCGCACAGATGGTTTCAAATAAAACACCCTAGGCTAGCTCTATACTTTTGACAAAGGCTGTACAGGAAAAGCGCGGTTGTGTTTTAGTAAATGCCACGTAGACTCGGGGAACGCTATTGTTCGTCGTATGGACATCATAAAAATATGTACCTGTACATATTTTTATGGTGATGACTGCCTGCGCACGTATTAAAGGGGTGGGCTGGTTGGCGCACTTGCCACGTGATGTTGCACAAAAGCGCTAGGAAACATTCAGGAAGAACAGGTCCCGTTGCTGACCGTTTACCAGTCTGAGTATCATCGCGGAGACAAATAAAATTTGCAAGAACGCCACAATGCATGGGTTGTTACAGAAAGCCCATTCTAGAAACTCTGTTAGAAATGCGCACTCCAGGAAGTAATCTGTGGGTACATCACTAGCTCTTTCCAACACAGCGACTGTCCGTTGACAGCTAGTACCAAAATTTCACACGGCGCCCAGCGTGACCACTCCTATGGTCGCAAAAATGCAGGCGCGGAGTTGCACTTTTTATGGCCTAACGAGGACGATGACGGCGAACAGCCGGTTGCTTTTCTTTTTTTTTTCTTTTACCGCAGAAAGCGTTTTCTTGCATAGCAACGTCGTTCGTGCTCATAGGAAGACACTTCATTTGTCTCACGGTCAGACAGCAGCTGATAAATAGCTCGTATTTTCGTTTCCATAAATCCACGGGCGCTCTCCAACAAGAGCGCCATTTTCGACGCAAGCTCTTCTATGCACAGTCCCGTCCATTCCCGCTCTCCCCTGCCCTCCCGCTCACTGCGCCATCAACGGCCACACCTTTCTCTGCTCTCATCGTCCAGCGCAACCGCTTTCGAGACAAAGTGTCCCTCCTCGAGAACTGATGAGCGGGCATAAAAATGCGAACGAA
Source organism: Amblyomma mixtum (assembly GCF_055824585.1). NCBI lineage: Eukaryota > Metazoa > Arthropoda > Arachnida > Ixodida > Ixodidae > Amblyomma > Amblyomma mixtum. The sequence continues at coordinate 298,921,098 of NC_143013.1, read as the reverse complement.
ACGGGGGCGGTGTCGAAGGTCCACTTCGCAGCAAAGTGTCTGCGTATGTGTACGCAAGAAGAAGAAGAAGAAGAAGAAGAAAATAAAAGTCGAAGGCACGTACACAGCCGCCGATCACACGCTTACTCGAGACTACGGTCATAACTTTTTCCTCTCTCTCACCCTCCTTTCTCGTTCGTCGTCGTACGGCCTTAGGAAACTTGTGTGACCGAGAAAAGGGCAGATTAAAAAAAAGAAATGTGAAATGATGAAATGAAGAGAGTAGAGGCGCAGAAAATAGAAAAGAGCGTTGAGGCAGGCCACGAGGTTCGGAAGGGAGACGGGGATGCAGTGGCGGTTGTAGTGGTTGGCTGGCGCACAGTAGCCGCCACAGGATGAACAGCACCAAGAGCAGCGTCAGCAGAAACTGCAGCCAACGCGTCCACACACGGCGGCTGGAGCGTGCGCGCCGCACGATCCGCGGAGAGCCCCCAGCGTGGGCCGTAATAAATAGTCCCCTTCCCGGAGGACTTCCTCATTTGCCTCGAACGCCAAAGCATCGGTCGCACAGCGGCGGGCCTCCCCAACAAAATTGACCTTCCTGTCCTGCGGGCAGCGGCGGCAGCAACACGAGGGCGCGCGACGTACACACATACGGAGAGAGATCCCGAGAGAAAGAAGAGAAGCGGCGCCGAGCCGTTAGCGGCACATCGCAACCCGCCGTTCGCGTTTGAGAGGTCCTCCCAAAAAATAATAAAAGGTGCTGGAAAAACACAAAGCAGGAATCAAGGGTAGATAAGAAGTACCGAAGGCAAAAATAAAGGCGGGACTAAACGCGCCACTACTGAAGCAAACACGAGAAGGCGAGGAAATAATAAAGCGGCCTCGCCTCTTCGGACCGCGGCGTCCCAAAAGATTGCAAACGAACGAACCTCCGAGCGGCAACGTTAGGGCCAAAAAAATAAAGAAACGAAAGGTCAATGCGAACAAAAACAAGCAAAAGGGAGAGATCAGGCAAGACCGGGGGCACGCATCATGAAGCAAAACTGACCCCTCAGCTCAGAAGCAGCAATGCGGTTGCGCGTGCATCGAGTGATTGTACGCGGCCGCCGGTAACCGCTACTTTTCTATTTCCTGACCGCGCGCTCACGCACGCACAGACAGGGACGAAGCTGTTTGCCGCCACCGCCGTAGCTCCCGGCGCTGCCGCTGCTGCTGCCGCAGGTAGGCAGCTACGGCATAACCCCCCCCCCCCCCCCCCCCCCCCTTCCTTCGGCGCCAGGCACATCGAGAAAGAGCTACCCGGCAGCAAGATCACGCGCGAGCGTGGCCCGGGCGGCGCACGAACTGCCACCGCTGTCGTCGAATACCGAGTGTTGGCTTGCAAAGCACATCCCCGCAGCTATGGCCGCCGGCACGAGCGCTGGAAAGCAGAGGCGCCGCGCAGGCTGACGTAGCAAGAAAAGAAACCGCGACTCGGGGAGATGGAAAAGGAGAGAGAGCTTGCTTAGTACTAAGCACCCCCTCTCGCTAGGAACCCTCCGCTGCAGGCGAGCTCACGAAAAGCCAGAGACCGAGGAGCTATCCGTGCACTGAGTATATGCAAGCGTGCGCGAGAAACAAACAAAAAAAACAGCAAAAACATCGCAGTAAATGGAGACGATTGAGGTTGCGACGGCAGACTCGCGCGCGGTAGCTACGGCTACCGCGCGCGAGCGTGCATTCTTTGCTGCACACGCGCTCTGTAGCAGCCTGCGTGCGCACAGCCGTTTGGTGTTGGCAGGTCGGCCTCCAGAGAGGGAAAAAAAAGAATTAAAAAAGAAGGGAGATTTCCTGAAGGATCAATAAAAGCCAGACAGGAGGCGCGCTGGGGCGGCAAAAATGAGTTCTCTCCGGCGGTTAATGGCTCGTTAAATTATTATTAAACGGGAACGCCCGGCGTGTCCGGGGGCACGGCCCAAGACGGCGCGCCGACGACGTGTTTCCCAGCGCGGCACGTGTTGCCAAGGCGATGCCGGCGCCTCGTGTTTCCCCTCAGCCGGCCCTCTTTCCCTCTCACTCCTTCTTTTATTAGGTTGGCGAAGAGCAACGCTTCTACTATTAGAGACAATTAAGGCTACTTCCACGATAAACCATTTTTTACCTCCTTGGCCAATGAGAGGCCGTCAGAAGGGAGAGAACGAGGCACACGGTCGTTTGGGGGGCGTGTTACATTTTACGGGCAGTTGCGCTCATATAATATTACGACGTATACGTGTAATATCGCGGATACATCGCAGTTTTCCTGTTCTCCAAAAATATCCGAGAACATGAGACGAGAGTTAGTCTCACAGTTCACTCCCGAGTAATGATCGCTCAGTCCAAACTTTCCGCCTTGAGTGTTTCATACAAGTTGTTCGCAACACGGCGCGCCCGTGAACATAGCACGTTGTGTCATTAAAATTGTGGAGTAATGGGGTTTTATCTTTAGCTTCGCTTTTGAGTCTCCTAACGGAAGTTCGTACTGACAAAAGTAATGTAACCACTCGATCAGCACATATTACAGTCGGCACCAAAAGTGGTGTATACCCCGCGAGCTTCGCGTGAACTGTATCGCAGCGCCAACTTTTCGACGTCTTATAGATAAGGAGGAGCTCGGCGGATCGAAACGAGAAAACGGACATATGTCGCAGATAAAAACGGTTCCTCTTCAGAGTGACCTCTACTCTCGACACCAGCTGCGACCGTGAGGTGGCGTCGGAGCTCGCCTGGTATACTACACTTATGTTCCCGAATGTACACGAGCTCCCCGCGAGGAGAAAATCGGGGCAGCTTTCACAAAACAATCCTCGCTCTGCACAAGTCGACATCAGCGTAACGCGCCAGTCTGTCAACGGGGAATCTATAAGCGTGCGCTGGATGTCGGAGGCGGTTACCGGTATGGGTTAGACATACTGTGGTTACTTCCTCCCGGACCCTAATCAGCCAGCCGCGCTTAGGAGGACAAGGCCCTCCGGGCACACGGCGCAGAGGTCGCAGAAGGCAGGCTTCAGCGAATCGTTCTGCTTTATTTTCTTTTTTCGGGCACTCTTCGACTCGCCGCTTCGGTCAAAGGAGCAACGATACAAGCGACAGGAAGAGAGAGAAAAAAAAACATCAAATAAACAATGTCGCCGGGACCACCCATAGGAATTACGCTATAGGCCCTCGCTGCATAGGCGCCGGTCGCGGCGAGCGATTGCAGTGTCCCCGTCTCTGCCCCCGTCTAGGCAATTTTTGCTTTGCCGCCCCTGTAATGTTGGGCGCAAGCCTTCTTGCTAATGTCGGGGAGGTTTCTACGAAGATTAGCGTCCGTATAGGTGCTCCAGTTTTTTTGCATCATGACGCCCGTTCGTTCTATGGAGGATCTCTCGGCACGACTGGAGCACGTCGCTGTTACGAAACACTGTGCACAGAAGCTTTCAGTTCCTGGTTCGCGCCGCCGGGCCCTGCGGGTAAGGACAATTGATTTGTGATACTGCCGAGCGCTATCAGGCCGTTTGGATAAGTAGAAAGACAGGCGCCGAAGCCGGAAATGGATGGCTGACTACGGAAGAGGAACTCGGTGGACAGTATACACGGTGTGCGTGCATTGAAGACTCTATTAAAACATCGGTAAAGACAGTGTTCGCGTCACCGTTATCCGCAAACTTCGCAATAAAATTTGGACAATAAAATTACTGGGCCAACGAGTGCGCACGAAATGACGTTGGTGCGCTCTATCGCGAGCGCACACACACCACATACACTAACAGAAAGAAATTATAAGAGGACAGTGCAGAGACTGGCAAAGATAGCAAACCGTACATAGTTGTATTGGTGCCTATGCCTGGAGAGAATCAAGATTTAATCCACGATCAGAATTGAAAGAAACCACGAAGCGGTTTGGAAAATCCAGCGCTGCGTTAAATGCCTGCGGACTTCAATGCGGTGGGAAGTAGACGCTAAATGAAAAAAAAAAAAAAAATCGCAAAGACTTATCTTATAGTGTAGTTTGGCTGAGCTACATGGTTCTGGATGGAGTTGCGACCTGATCGCTAGCAAAGGGTGACTCAGAGGTGGCAACGGCATATGGCATGTAAGGTGTGTGGGATTTAACGTCCCAAAGCTGCAGAAGTGCTACACGAGATGACGTAGTAGTGAAGGCCTCCGGTAGTATTCGATCCCTTGTTTAATGTGCGCTGACATCGCACAGCACACGGGATTTTTGTGCATTTCGTCTCCATCAAAATGGGGCTGCCGCGGTCGGAATTTGATCCCGCATCCTTGGCCCAGCACCCGAACACCTTAACCACTGAGCCACCGCGTCGGGTCGTGTTTGGGGTCCTGTCCATTGATGTTACAGCAGTAATACGTGTTTTCCAATCGGTGGGTTGTGCATATTCACAGGCGTATAAAACGTGACTTACACGGCGGACCCTCGTTAAATATGAACTTCGAAACCTGAATTCTGCAATTATCAGGCCCCTCTCTGTCAACCGAGGTTTATGTGTACAGCCACAAATCAGCAAAGGCTTTTAAGTGACGCCTTAACCGAATGAAAGCTCCGAGCTGCGGACTCGTGAAAGCGAAACCAATCGTATACGTTAGCTTATCTATCACACGGAACGCAAGCATTTTATTTCGTCAACGGGCCGGACATATCTGTAAGCGTAACGACCAATCTAGAAGAACTATGCGTCAGAGGCTGCGCCGAAACACAAAATGTATTCACTCAGCGCGAATGATGCTCGGAGGATTTCGTGGAGCCGAGCATACGCGCCACTCGGTAATCGTTCTTAGCGAGTGGTTGGACGCAAACGCAAGCTCGCTGATTAACACAGAACCGCGTCATATCTTCCCGCACCGCACGTTGCCACTATAGGCAGCAAAAAGAAGGGCGCCTGCGTCGAAGACTGGTTTGCGCGTCGAACGCACAAACGCTTTATAAATGGTTTGGCGAAGGACGCGTGCACAAACACTAGATCTGGCCGTTAACACGTCACGAAGGAAAGCACTACAGTCTGTATATTCGCACGAAGCGAAAGAGAGAAGGCAGATATGTGACATCACGCGGAGGATTTAAATCATCGCTCTGGGGAAAAGGGGTAATAAAATTAAGCGCATGTACCTATACGTTTTCTTTTTTTCTCTCTCTTCTTTTTTACTTTTTCTGTCCTCGAACATCTTTTCTTCCCTCTTCGTTTCACGCCTTCCTGGTTTTTCTCATTTCATTCTACTCGTACGCGTACGACGCAGCACGGAGATAGGCGCGAAGCAAACGAGGTCTCGGAATGTTAATAAGCTCGAAGAATCACCAGCCTAACAAAATAAAAAGACAGAGAGGACCGAACCGCACCCCTGTTTTTTTTTTTTTTTTTTTTCGGGCAAAACCGGTGTGCGCACTCTGAGGAGACATCGAAGAATCGCGCATACGCAATGTGAAAGAAAAGAAGTATGTACGTGTCGATGATTAAAAAAAGAAAAAAAAAACTGGAGAGAAAAATGTGGTTCTAATACACGCTGTCTCGTTTTTATTTTATTATTATTATTTCTTATTTTGCTGCCCCGCTTCTGTTCTCTCGAAAGAACGGGAAAAACATAGGCCACGACAGTCGATCTCTACTACGCGTATAACACAACACTATAAAGCGATCATTTCTCACGACAAATTGCGGAGCGATATCTTCTGTTATGCGGGGAGCAAGTCTTCGCGGCCGTTCTTCTTCGTATTTTTTTTTCTTTGTTCATGTCTTTTCTTAGCCTTTTATGCGGCCCGCCTAACGAGCACCATAAACTGCAGGGGACTAACACTTGGAACTCGTTTTCGAGACGCCTCGCCGATAGAAATATGCCGGAGCGCGTTTTTCATGAACGCTGAGAGCATAAAAAATATAAAGAACAGAGAAGAACGTGAGGAAACCGGGGGGGGGGGGACCATTGGAATCAGTAAAGCTTCGGAATAATAAAGAGCGCGTCCGGGAGCGAGAACTCGGCACCAGCAAACGGAAAAAGAGATAAACAAAGGCTATTCAGAACGGAGTGAGCAGTTGCCGAGGAAAATGAAGAATATGGGCGAAGAAAAGCAGGCGTACACTGCATAGAAGCGAGCGTAAAAAATTGAAGAGTAACGAAACAACCAAGACAAGGAACAGCACGCAGCTACAGCAGCAGCAGCAGTAGTAATAATTTGAGGCGCTTCCCCGGAGCGCGAATTTAATACGATTCTTGATACGCGCCCGGTCTCGCCGCGGCCGAACCCGGCTCGGCATGAAATATGTATGCAGCGTTGCTACAATTACAGGAGCAGCAACGAGTGTGTGTACCGGCGGGCAGCACAAGGATTGGGAGAGAATTAAGGAAGAGAGAGGAGGTTGAAGAATACGGAGGGGAAAACAAAAAAAAAAGAGAGAAACAATAAGGGAGGCCCAGACGAGCCGCGACTGTTAAAATCGCTTTCAACTTTGCTGCGTCCATGGGCTCGGCACTTCGGGGGTGAGCGTGTTGTTGCTCGCCTTCGCAGTGGCGACTGCGATCGCGCCCGAGAGGCGGTTTGCATTAAGAGGCTGCCCCTAATGACCGCGCGGACCCGAGCATTGGAAGGAGAAAGAAAGAAGGAAAAAGAGAGGGCACGAAAGAACCAAACAAGGAAAAGAAATGCATGTGTTTAACCCATATCCATGATCGTCGCGTGAGTAGGTAGGTATGTGTTGAGCGCTGAGTCGGCCGTATCCGTGGAGTCACTGCGGCAAACGGCGCCGCAAATTTTACTAGGAATCGCGAAGAGTTCTGGAGGGATACGTTCGCGGTAATCGCGCAGACGGCTCCTTAGAGGCTGCACGGCGTGACAAGGACTGAGGCCATAAAAAGTGGCTTCGGCTCGTTCGTGAGCGACATTAAGCACCCCCGACAGAAACAGCGTGAGGCAAACAGAAGTATGCGGAAAAAGGCTAACAAAGTGAAATAAGAAAACTTTGAAACCAAAAGCCTCCGCGAATCCGCATAAAGACAAGAAAATGGGAGGAATGTTCTGTCGCCTGCCAAAGGTCACTGACTTCAGTTTTCCACGACGTGAAGTATTTTACAACGCTCGATCACCGGTTCTCAAATAATGCACGCGGTATACCACCTCCTAATTCCGTCAGTAACACGTACAGATCGTTCAGTGAACTTCCGTCCAGGAGCAACGATCTTATGAACTGTCATTGCCAACGGCCTTAAATAAGAGGGATTCCACACGCAAACATAAGCAAAAACTATAATTTAACTGATATTGTGCATTCACGACGCTCACGAGCAGAGAAAAGTGAATTTTTTACTGACAAGAAATGATCGGTCGACGCCGCCAGAAGGTGCAGGCTAGTTCAATGTGTAGTCTACGACAAATCAAAGGCAGAACGCTTGTTGTAGGCTGAATTTTTATTGCCGTCGGCACGAACAGCGGTGATAGAAATGCATAATTACTTGAATGCAAAAGCAGGCAGGTCAGACTGATCAAGTACTTTACAGCAGGAATTGAGTGCAACACATACGAGGGGGTACCCAAAAGAAACCGGACTAATTTTTTGAATCGGCACAGCTTCTGTGGTACCGCGTTTTGCCGCTAGGAGCGTATAGAACGAACATTTCAGAGTCAGTAAGCCGAGTGTCGTCGCTGAAGGAGGTCAGACTAGTTTAGGCAGAGTTTTAGAGTTACGACTGTTTTTTGTGAGTGTCGTTTTTGCAATGGCTGATTTCGTGAACAGCGTGCGCCGGTTAAATTCCGATTTTTTCTCGGAAAAAGTGGAACGGAAACTCTTTAAATATTCAGAAAGACGTACAAGGACGATGCTATGGGAACAACTCAAGTGTTCCTGAATTAAATCTTGAATCAAAGCAACAGTCTTGCCAATGGAAAACTTCAAGTTCGCCTCACCTCAAGAAAGCTCGTCAGGTGAAACCAATCCTCAAAACAATGCTGATTTGTTTTTTCGACGTGGGATGAGTCGTCCATTCAGAATTTGTTGCGCAGGGTCAGACGGTTAACCAGGCTTTCTGAATGGATGTTTTCAAAAGATTGGGCAGCAGTGTTCGGTGGAAGCGGCCTGATTTGTGGCAGACGGGTGACTGGTTTTGCCACCATGGCAATGCCCCTGCTCACACAGCCCTGTCTCTACGACAAATTCGGACCAAAAATGGCATGACCTCTGTTCCTCAACCCTCATACTCACCCGGCCTTGCCACGTGCTACTTTCTTTGTTTCGTCGAATGTACACGCAAAAACGTAATATCTCCTGAAAGCGTTTCGCAGATGTTGCTGAGGTGAAGAAAAAAACGACGGAGGGACTGTCAAGCATCACAAAAGATTAATTTAAACAATGTTTTGAAAAATGGAATGAAAGATTCGACAAGCGTATCATTGCAAGTGGGGAATACTTTGAAGGATATTGAAGGTCTGTGCTGAAAATGTGAACAAATAAGTTCAAACAAAAATAAGACCGGTTTCTTTTGGGTACCCCCTCGTATATAAGCGACTGACTGGTGGACCTTTACTCGCTAAAGCAGCCCTGCTGTGCTGTAGTGGGCTCCGGATTAATTTAGACTTCGTGGAGTTTTATATCACGAACCGGTCACATAGCCCCTGTGGCACTTACGCATCTCGCCTTCCATCTAAATGCAGCAGCCGCGAATGGGATCGAACCCGCGACTAGTGGCTCAGCAGACGGACGCCGCAAACTACCACGCGGGAGGTGTATAGTGCAGAAATTATCGACCATGTCAGCATATTTTCAACAGATTTCTCGATCGCTAATGGGCATCAGCGTTCAAGGAAAATGTCATGCGACATATATGAAAGATAACGGAATAACAACAACAACAAAAAAGTTCGAATCTGGGATACGAAGCACATGTCGTCGACGCAACATCGAGTGGACGCTTGGGGCGAGGAAAAACAAACACAAGGAAGGCAAGCTGCTCATTAAATAAGGGAAAATCAACAGCAAGGTAGAGAGAGAGAGATGACGGGGAAGAGGGTTGTGGCAACGCCGCCACTCGTCTTCGACGACTTTCCGCCGCCCCACCGAGGCCGTAGCATGCGGGCTCGATCGGCCGGCCGGCTCGCACGGATACCTACCTCATAAACGCGCCCACTCTAAAAATAATAACGATGGAAGCGAGCTGTTCTCGGGGAAATAAATCGGTGCACATTCATAGCAGACTGCGCTAAACGACGTGCACCAAGCTGGCCAAGACTGAAAAAAAAAAATAATGCAAAGGTGACCCAACAGCGGGAAAACAGGTAAAGAGTAAAAAAAAAAAAGCAAAATTATTCCATAACACTCTCGGGCGCGCCCACAAGCGGGCGTTCAGAGACTCCCTGAGTGCGCGGCTAATAAAAATGCGAGGCCCTAGCGCGGGTCACCTGCGTCTGCCTGTTCATCGCTCTCCTTCTCGCAAGGGCGACCTTCCTCGGCGAGCTCAAAAAGTAATGTTATTAGCATGGAAACAAGCGGCCGAGCCAGCGAGCCTCGCTCCTCTAGGCAACGCAGGCAGACCAGAGGAGGAGGAGGAGGAAAGAGCGGAGCCTGAGAGAGAGAAAAAAACGAATTTCCCAACTCTGCTTGTTGCCGATTTGCTTCCTTTTCCATGGCCTTAATCGAAAAGGCAGTCCGAACAAGATAGCGGGGGAAAAAGGAATCGCTAAAAGGAAGTGCTCCTCTGCGTCTATACTACACACGCACACACGCCGACACCATCGCCATGCGCAAACCTGCCATCCCCCCCTCCCGTTTACACGCGCGCACAGACTTCGCACACTCACACCCAGCGTGCCGCCAGCCGCATCTGCCGTGGCCACTTGCTGCTCGCCCGAGGTTACTTCCAGCAGTCGCTTCTTTCCAAAACTCCTGCGACTGTTTACCTTTTTTTTTTTTCTAATTTTCTGCCTCTTTCTCGCCCTCTCTCTCTCGCACTCTCTTCCCTTCGTTTCGGCAGATACGTAGCGAGCGCCAGTATACATTCTTTTTCTCACTTCACCTATCTTTCTATCCTCTCTTCTTCCGTTTTTGTTTTCTTTAGTTTTCACCCGCCTTGCTCTTCTAAAGGTGTAGTTAAAAACTCGCCGGAGATAAAACAAAGGCACTTACGATTAAAGAATACAAAAAAAGAGCAAACGAAGGAAAACCGTGACGTTTTCCGGAATTTCCATGCGAATCGACCCGTCTCTCTGCGGGTTTTTATTATACTCTCCCCAAGTCCTCCGGCGATTCTCTTTTTCCATATGTGCTTGTTTTTTTTTTCTTCTTCTCCATTCTAAGAGTACATCGCTACGAAATCAGAACCGGCGTTCTCCGATCCTTGATTACCCGATATGCATCTTTTCGTTGCACTTCGCTGCGTTCGCTTCTCTCCGTGCATACGCGACTCAACGGTAGCCGGTCTTGAATCGAAGCTTTTTCTTTTCCTCATTTCTTTTTATTTCTCCAAAGCATTGGCCTTGATACAGTGCCGCTGATTTCTGAAACCTTCACTCGTTATCGCATAAATGCGCTCTTAAAGGAGAATTTCGTCGGAAGAATGAAAACATCTAAAATAGTAACCTCGAATTGAGAGCGCATGTCTGCATTATTAAACATGCACAGAATAAGAAAAGCGTGTTCTCACACTTTAGTCCAGATATATATTTCTTTCTTTTCCCACCGGTTTCAGTCGCCTTCGCAGAAGCTCATTATTGCGGAAACGTGCTTAACGAATTCGTGAGAAGCATACCACGAGCAGCATTGAAACGATCCAGTACACGACTGGCTGTAGCACTTTCGTTTTTTTTTTTATTCGACACTCTCCTCTTTTGGTGAAGTGATCAAGGAAACGATATTTCGTTCCGAAGTGTTGTACCAGCTCTTTCTTATTCTACGCACGGGCAAGCTCAAGACGGCAAGCGCGCTGCGTTGCTGTGCACGCGTGATTTAGCCATTTTATTAGTTAAAACAGAGAGTTAGCACTTCGGTGGCTCTGAGTCCCTATACTTCCCTCCCCATTCGTTCCGAATTCCATATGACGCATGCAACGGCAATCACCTGATATAGAAAATTACGTGCTCTGCCAACTGTCAGACATCAGATCGGGTTAGATACAGCGAGCATACCCACTACGCATTTATGGGTGTCTGGATTTTAAATGAAGGTAGGCCAGCAGGAGATGGTCTCCTTTCCTTAGCTAGGTTATACTGGCTGTTTCCACACTCATTATGGAATAAGGCTACCAAAATGGAAACAAACAAAAAATAAAGAACGACACCGAAAGGAATTAAACACAACGCTGGAACATGACGTCAAATGTCTCTCTTTCTTTCTGGCGCACGCTTTTACGCACGCGCACACCATGGCGACGCTCTTTAAACAAACAGACAGACGCTGAGACACTGTCCCGCATAACGAAAACGTAGTATTAGCCAGGAAATTTTTGACGCCACACAAAATTCATCCGAGGCACCTATTGCCCACCTCTGTAGAGCACGACCGATCGTGCTCTGTAAAGTAGTTGCCGGTGATGAAACCAAAATTTTCGTGACAACAGCCCTTGGTCGAAGACACATATGGTGCGTTGCTGAATTTTCATCAGTATTGTGCATGCTTGTAGAAATTCAAGAGAAAAAGCAACAGATGACTTCTTCTGACTCTCCGCAGGGACGTGTCACAGTACTGTAAACTGTCAGCTCTTACAGTCGTATATACTGTATACAATATTATTCGCCCAAGCAGTGCTCAAGCTCGTTCAGATCGCAACTGTATGCACACAGTGGTTGACACTGACAGGACTGTCAAAGTGCTTTCTCTGGTTACGTTTGAAGCAGGGCTGAGCTCCCTACCACTAATTCAAACCAAGGAGGCGTCTTCAGTGACCGAGATAGTACAGTCATTTTGCTCATATAGCTTTCATCACAACTGATAATCCAAAATGGCATACAATAACAGTCTGTATATTGCTGATACATCAAATACATGACCACTATTAATTAGTTCCATCCTCAAAAGATTTCGGAACACCTCTATAAGACATAAATGCTGATCTGACAGCTCTCCCATATGCTTTCCATGGTATGGAGCCTCTTCATCTGCCTTCCTCACCATAGTTTCATTAGAAGCTCGTAAGGACAACGTTGAGTTACAGACCTTTAGACCTCCCGTTTTAAAAAAAGTGAAGAAGCAAATATGAAATGTCTCGCGTGCTCGCGGTGTATAGATTCGTCGCATTAATTATGCGCATGCGCACAAAATAAGTCGCCATTGTCTTTGCGCTGTGGTGAAATAGGAAACATTTCTGGAATTATTGACCGCGCATCAGCTTATTACATTTTCAAGAGAAGTACCGTTGATATTCGCAGTTCCCCCAAAGGATAACAAGTCGCGTCGACGATAAACGTATATCTGGAGAGAGTATCAGCTGTTCAATGAGGTGGTTTCGCCCATACGACAAGCATCGTCCGACCTTTAAGCAGATCAAACGAAGAAAAGCGACGAATCGATACGCTGCCCACTTAATGCGATCCAAGCACTTCTACGTTTAATCTGAAGCTGATTTTTTTTTACTCTCCCTGGTTTCCTTGACTTTCTTATTTCAAAAGTGGGCAGCTATTGGCCTTGGCCAAATTTCCATGCCAGCGCAATCTTTCCGAACCAAGGACTCGCGTGGAACTAAGGCAAAGTTGGCTCGCAGGGAAATTAAAATTAAGACCAACCACGTTTTGGAACGAAGAAGCAAGCAAAATTGGGACGGTCGCAAGTGCCGGGGGACGCTAAAAAGAGGTTGACTATCTATCATTTAAACAGACCAATAAACACCACAAAGGTGCTCATTAGCCGCGCTAAACAGCCGAAGACTCGAATCAGTCCTGCATACCGGCGAAAGCATGGAGCTCGCGCGCCCGCCGACGCAGGGTATAGATCGGCCCAAGATTAAAAACCAATTTCCCCAGAGTCGCCTCTGGAGCCAGCTAGTTGGTCATCTACGCTCAGCACAGGCGCGCACTCACAAACGCCAGGTTTGTAACCTTGCGCCGGTCGTGCTTGCAACATCAGGCCGTTTTCCGTGTTGCCGGTGATGAATGAACTGATGACAAGAGGAACCTCCATTGTTCCGATGCACTCTCGCTGCCGGCAGGGTTGAACAGAAAGCCGGCCATAATTGCTGGAGCTAACATTTCTCCCTACTCCCTTTCTCTTAACCGCGAGCGTGGGCAAGGCTTCTGAAAGAATCGCTTAGCTCAGATCTGAACAGCGTGGCGAGCGCGTACAACGGTTTCCTGCCGAGTGAAGCCTTTTGAAGAAATCGACTTCCTGCATGCGTGCTGCTAAGCGTGACCAAGTTTCACCCCGGCCGACCGCCCCACTTTCGAGAACAGAAGAAGCGCGGTGGATAACAAGACCACGCAGTAACGTGTGGAACGTTTCCGGTGCGCGATCATCTGATACACGCTAACAAGGCGGTCACGTGGCAAGCGAACGCTGGAATCGCGCAGTTTGTTTCTTGTGCCCCGTACAGGGCGTAGCATGTTCGCTTAACACGTCGTTTGTCCAGTAAAGTGAATAAGAGTTACAGGGAAATGGCTTCGTATATAGCGTTGCCCAGTAGTCTACGGATTGAGTATAAGCTTTGTACGCACTCCCGAAGGCTGCGTTGCTGCGCGCACGAGATAATTACTCGTTCTCTTCTAGAGGCGCGAAGCGAACTGTCCATACGCTTGACACTTGTCGATCACTCTAACGAGCAACTCCGCAGTATGCGTTTACGTAGGAAGGACGAAATCTGTGGGCGAAAAACCGCTGACAGCGGCTGTCACTACATTCGCGCAGGAGGCTGTTTCGTGGATGAAACCGGTTAGCCTCGGGAGCAATTATTTTTGTTCTCTCTACGCACCAAAAGCAGCGCCTTCAAGAGGTGCCTTTAAGGCCTCTCTGCGATAAAATTCGGAGCAGGGACTGAGAATTATAACAGCTAAAAACAAGACATGCTATAAAGGTTAACACAAATACATGCAATTGAACTGGTGTACTCAAAAATGTATGGACCTCATTTGTGGTTATAACTGAACTTATGCAGAAAAAAGCAGAAAGCCGGAGGTTCCCCCTGACGCTTAAGAAGATTCGTCTGAAAGGCATAGAACTTCGCTATTCTGGGATGAGGTGTACTATCAGCAACAAATGAAATGCGAACAAGACAATCTAAGCACGAAAGGCAAAATGAGAAGACCTTAGCCGAGGCAAGCTCAATACTACTGCAGGCTCACTTTGAACAGGCTAAGAGTGTTGTTTTGGAATCGTTAATCCATATCATTTGTATATCCCCTCCAGCAGCTAATATGTTCGCGCTTTTGTGTTTGCATTTAATCTGTATTGATACGCATTTCATCTGTTAACGATAGTACCTGAAAATTTTGCAATGAACAGCTTTTGGACGCGCGCTGCACATTGAAATGCACATTCCTGCCCATAGTATCCCGGTGCCGGTTGAATAAAGCTATGAACCAGAGTCTGCCGATGATTAAGATGCGTATACAGCCCTATACTGCAGCGAATCCACGACAACAGTCTAAAACGATTTCGTAAAGCTCCATCCTCGCTCCTCGTCTTTCCCTTCGCTGCGCAGTCCGGACAGCACGAAACGAGCTTGTGTCCACGCGCGCCAAAGCCGCGTCGGCAGCGGGGCAAGAATGCCGATCAAGAAGCTGCATTAAAATTCAACTGGCCCAAGCATATGCATTCCAACTTGCCCCTCACGTGCTCTTCGCCCGCCCGCTCACAATATGTATGCAGATGAGGAACGGAGGAGGGAGTCGTACAGTCCGAACGCCGGCACCCGGCGCGCCGTTCATCCCATGGAGGCGCAATTTCGTAGTGGCGGCGTATACGACGCATATTCATGTCCTGTCGCTCTCAGCATTACCTGCTACACACTGTATATGTGACCGGAGCTCATTTTGCGATGAAGAGTTGGACTCTGTTGTGCTGAAAAGTTGCGCCTCCAGTCGTCGATTAAAGGAAAAAAAGTTCCCCGCACTTTCTCCGCATGTTTGGTTCAGTGCATCTTGGTGTCTTGCACTGCTATAAAACGTAGCTTAACTGCTCTCCTCGCCAGCTTCCTGAAGGAGAACTGCAGGTGTCGCGTTGCAGGTGTAGTCTGCAGGTGTAGCGCTGCAGCTGATGTAGTGGAGCTGGTGACAGTGGCGGTCCTAAGGGTGGGAGGGGCGGGGGGTGGGGGGGGGGGGGGGTCCCCTCCCCCCGTCCCCCGCCACCCCTAAAACAACGCTCTGGGACCGCCACTGGCTGGTGACTACTGTAGTTACCAGCACCACTGTACTGAATGAAGTGAAAGCTTATGGCGTCAACTAAGTGTATTGAAGAACACTGTAGTGGGATACAGCTCAAGAAGGAAGCGACTTTTCTCCGTGAAAGGACCCTTTTCTAGCCAATGGCGTCGGGTGATCCACATGACCCCGCAAAAGTGACAATGCAGGGAGCGGCGCGACAATGCACAGAGGAAACTATCCCCGACCACAGATGGAGTGGTCTATATCCTTCCATCTGCCACTCCCTGAATTGCCAAGATACCAGTATAGTGTTCTACTAGCAGGGCCACGAGAATCAGCCGCCGCCACTGGCTGGAAGAGGGTCCTTCGTCGGAGAAAAGCCGATTCGTTCTTGAGTTGTATCCGACTGCAGCCTGTTTCAATACCGCGTCCAATTTGAGTTGGTGCCGTCAGTAAAGGCAGAATGTCGCAAGATAACATTCAAGACAAATTGCGACCGACATCGGAACTGCGTAGCCAGAATCGTACTGCATATCTGTTCATGAGTGACAAGGGAGGCAGTGACTCTTCGCTATGAAATGTTACTTCATGCATTGTTACCGCCCAAGAGTTAACCTCTACACGTTGCGCAACGATGGAAGAAGTTCCTTGAGAGCAGGCAGCTCGCCTTACGAACAAAGCGCGGAGCAATGGAAGCGGCTAGGGAAGTTCGCTGGGGAGCGAGTAATTTAGGCCTGGCTTCAAGAAAGCAAATACAAAAAATTTCTTTCTTTAAGCGACTCCGGGAAAACAAAAGAAGTGCAGCTGAAGAAGCAGCAGAAAGCCGGGGTCGTCGCTGTCAACGACCGCGCTGAACCGTCTGCGGCGCCTGCCACGCCACAATGACGCCTCACACACGGGCGACGACGGTGCAGGCGCGAAACAGGTAAAGGAACGCGAGGTCGTCGCGGCGCCAAAAGGGAGGCGCATTGTACACTGGGGCTAAAAACACTGACGAGCTACATAATAAAAAAGAAAATTTAAGGAAACTGGAAGTGTCGCGCCGAGACGAGTAAAAGAGGCAGCATTTGTTTGCAGCGACTACAGTAGGCAGGGGGCGAATATAATAACGAAACAAAAAAGTTGAGAGGTTCTTTCTTGGTCATCCATGGCCGCCTGACCCTTTGCCTCTAGCGGCAGCGTAACCTCTGGGAAGAGCATCAGAGCGGAGAAGAACAGAGAGGGAATAAAAAGAGAGTCGAATATTTCTTTCTCCCGACTTCCATGCTTTTTTTACTCCTTCACTTTTTTTTCTCTCTTTCTTTTGTCGTGGCGATCCTCTCGTATAACGCCGCCGCAGCCGCCGCCACTTGGCCCGTCGTCTCGTCGTCAGGCGCTCTTATCCAAACCACCCAAATTACGCCTTTTCAGGAGTCGCCTCTTCCTGGCCCTTATTTTTTTTTTCTTTTTTCCGCCTCGCCCGAGAGTCCATTTCGTTGCCTCCACCGCTGCTTTCCCGCCCTTTCCCAGGCCTCTCGCCGCTAACCTCCTCCCACTCCTCCTTCACCTCTGTCGCATACTTGCACCTCATCTGCCTCGTTTCCATCGCTGTCTGTGCGCACCGCGTCGGCGCGGCTCGCGCGCGTATCAAGGCTGCTACTCACGCACCCGCGATGGGGCAGAGGTAAGAAAAGCACACACAAAAGGAGCGGCGATGATCCCAGACGACTTCTTTTTGCCCATTTCAGCAGCGTTTTCGGAAGCCCTATTATGATTCCGTCGAAATAAACGCGTGGAAAGAAAGCTTACCTCAGAAAAAGTAAATAAAAGGGAAAAATTAAAGTAAAGGAAACACAGAAGGAAACAGAAAGAAGATTTCGAGCGTTTCGCCGCTCTCTCTCTCTCTCTCTCACCATTTCTTTATGCGCTGCTGCCACTATCTCGACCCGGCTGCCACTGCTTTAATCGCTTTCTTTCTCACGACATTTTGCTGCTCCTTCGGTCGACTCGCGAGCGGTGTTTCTCCCTCTTTTGTTGCGGCGCGACCACTTCATGGCACGGCCTCATTACGACACAGGTGCTTCTCCTCCGCTCCAGCGTCGCAGAAAGGTGAGGAGGGGGAGAGGGGGGGGGGGGGGGCACCACCTGAGAATCCACGGCGATTTTGGAAGCGCGCGGCGCGCAAGGACGCAAGCAAGCAAGCAGAGCGCTTTCGCGGTCTCTCCCGTGGTTATACACGAGAAATAACCTTCTTTATGCTACTTCTTGGCGGGGATGCAGAAGCGAAACCTCGGGAATCAACCTGGCTATCCACCCCCCTCCGTTGTCCTTCTCTCCAGCTATTTCGTTCTCATTGCGGGTCGCCTCCGTTCCCCTCCCGCGGTTGTTTCCTTCCTAGTTGATCTTCGTGTCAGCTGCTGCTCTGGCTCAACCTCCGGTGGCTTCTTGCTGTGTTTGTTTCCGCTTCCTCTTGCGTAGCTGCCGGGCAGCCCGATTCCTGCGCGCTCAGAGAGGGAGCAAGTCGATGGCAGGTGGGTTGCCGAAAAAAAGAAGGAAAGACAAAATTGAGCAACGCGGTCAAACATGCAAACGACAGTTCCAAGAGAGATGTGACGGCGGCCCGAGTGTATAAGAAGCGCAGGAAGAGGATGTGGACGTATAGGAGAAGAGCGGAGGAAGGGACGGCGCTAAGAAGATTGGGCAACGCCGAGAAAATAGCCCTGAACCGAAACCTCGCTGCGAAGCTGCAATGACAGACGCTGACATGGGAAACGATCGTCCGTGGAGTCCGCCTCGCTACTTTCAGGTTTGGCGAAGATGTCAGAAGGTTGGCGGGCGTCTTATGTGCTGCGTCTAGGCAAAAAGTGTGGCTGTACAAACCAAATGTGTCACGAAGTAGACGACGATTCCCTCGCAGATGGTGCTTGTGCAGATCAGGCGATAGCTACTGGAGGTGGCTGCAATCGTCACACATGAGGGCTGTGATATAGTTATCGTCGATACGGGGGCGTGGCTCTAAAGACACTCTCCCTCTCACATTAGGGCTAGATAAAAACAGCTGGCAGAGCAGAGAAGCGCTGAAATCTGAAGCTTCTGATAATTTCAGTCGGCTTTAATGAGTGCATGAGTGCAACTAGAAAACACTATGCATGCACACACGACGAAACTCTTACGACAAATGCGATGCGAGTTGGAATAATTGAGGTAGAGTTTATCTTTTCTAGAATAAAATGACAAACAACTCAAATCACGCATACTTGTCCTTGATATATGTGATTGTCACCATTATGAGCTAGCGCATGCGTATCGTAAAACGCACATCACGTCTCCTATAGATGCCAAAAGCAAGAGAGGTCTTCTTACCACGTAAAACTGTATTTCAACTCGAACCGCTAGCGGAGAAGCCAGGAACTCATGGAAGACCCACCAAATACTAATGATACGAAGTAGTCGTTCTCTGTCAGGGCAGCTCCATGGCTTGCTACGCTAGAAGTATACGTGGAGCTAATTGTCGCCAACTATGCGCATTCCAGCGCTTTGGGAAAGGCCCACCGAAGCTTCTTTCTTCAAATGTAAAAATGTAATGCCCCAATGGGGGACCCGGAATCCTAAAGAAAGAAAGAAAGAAAGAAAGAAAGAAAGAAAGAAAGAAAGAAAGAAAGAAAGAAAGAAAGAAAGAAAGACGGACCAAGCGGTTGCGAAATAGCCGCGCGTCGGCCAAATTGTCGCATGAATGCATGGCGAGCTAAGAGAGGGCCCGACTGTCCCCGAGTATTTCCATTACACAGCGCCGCACGAAAGCGCGTAGATTGGAGACTGCACCACAGGTTTGCGTGAGGACGGCACATTTCAAGACGTCTCACGAGCGGTCACAGCGCACACACGAGAGGCATGGAGAGACATAGGAGTGGGACCCGAAACCGAGTACTAGAAGAAGAAAGCCGGCCGACCTCCCACCGCCACCGCGCCATAAGTGCCCGCGCGCCCTTTGGAAACCCCCGAGAAGAAAAGAAGAGGCTAGAAAAATGCCCAGCTCTGCTATTACACAGCCGAAGAAACAAAGCCACGCTAGAACTGCACTCAGCTCAACTCAAAACGGCTCTTCCAGTCCAATTTCTTTTTGCGCGCGCGCGCGCCTCCGTCCGTCGTCGGCGCAGCTAGCCTGCGTCGTTCTTTCCCTGACCTCGAACAATTTAGGCGCGCCTGCTCGGTGGTATTAAAGCGCGTTCTTCCTTATTTCGCAGCACATCCATCCCCTTTGCCTTGCCCTCTACATGGATCTCTCCTCTGCCCTCCTATACACCCTCGCCCCCACTCAAGTCCCCTCTTTCTTCTTCTTCGTTCACTTTTTTTCCTCTCTTCTTCTCGTTCCAGTTGGTTTTTGAACTCTGCTGCGCACTTCTAAGCGAGAGACGATGAGCGGGCATGTATTCGCGTATGACTAGTTTTGCCGCTAGAGCCCGCTGCCTGCCCTGCGCGCAGCGGCGACGACGACCAATTATGTGTCATTTTCTGACGGCAGAAGGAGAAGCGGCGGCCAGGGAAGATTCTCAAAGAGACGCGAAATATACTTCGCGCACTAAACGTCGAAACGAAAGAGGAGCATAATGCGATGCCCACCGATGCTCTCTCGCAGGAAAAACAGAACGTAAAAAAAGGAAATGAAGATGAAGAAGGATAAAAAAAAGAGACGACCTTTCCGGGGAGCGAGCACGTATAGGAGAGAGCCCTCTCCCTCGAAAAGGAGTCCGAGCAGCGGAAGGAATGACACAAGCGAGGGAAAAATATACGATAATTTGGCTCCCATTCGTTCGAGCTTCGGGCCTTTATAGACGCACCGGTGATGCCGGCCGGGAGGAGAGGTTGTGAGAAAAAAAGGAAAGCCGAAATGGCTGCGTCCTGAGCTGCGCGTTTCTCATATTTCGTGGTGCGTGCGTGCCCCCCCCCCCCCCCCCTCTTCCTCGCCTGCTTTCGCAGCCCCGGGGGGAGGGAGCTTGTAACAGAGAGCAAAGCACGAATGCGTGCATTGCGGCGCCTGCAGCGGCGATGCAGGGTCGCTTTCCAATTGGCCAACCCGCCAATTAAGACGCGCGAACATTCCGCCGCGTTGTTACTACTGTTGCCACCACCACTGCGGGTAAACGGCAACTGGAGAGAAGAGGATAGAGAGAGAGAAAGAAAGAAGTAAAGCGAAGCACCCGAGAAGTCATGCAGCAATGTGAGATCCCGTGCTGAGCCCACGTGTCTCGTTTCTCACGCTTCATCACGAATGTGAGACGGGAGCGTGTTGGCGCTGCCACAGGTGCGGTCGAAATGTATAAACACGCGCATGCGCCGTCGATTCGAATACAGCGTACGAGATAATAAAAAAATAAAAGCAGGATGAATGTCGGATGTCAATGTTCTCCAAAGGAATTCTCGCAGTGGAACTTCG
This sequence comes from Amblyomma mixtum, assembly GCF_055824585.1. NCBI lineage: Eukaryota > Metazoa > Arthropoda > Arachnida > Ixodida > Ixodidae > Amblyomma > Amblyomma mixtum. The sequence continues at coordinate 298,900,423 of NC_143013.1, read as the reverse complement.
ATCCAGTTTATGGCTATGCTCACGGCTTTCTCCCTTAGCCAGTGTGCAGCTCTATCCCCATGCGAAAGAAATAACCGCTGCCGTCCAGACGTGTATGTCCGAAAGGATTGCTTGGCCGTCTCAGTGTTTCACTGCGTGGTCGCTGCAACGAAGCTTAGACCGCGACAGATTTATGTCAGCAGAATTAGCGAAGCAATTGGTAACGCTACGATGCCGCGCCGTTTATTATCCGGGCAATTTTGACAGGGGTCTTTGCAGAAAAAAAAAATGCAAATGAGAGTAACTGCTTGGCTCTGTGACAGGACAAGATACTTTCGCGGTACTAAGGGGTGGTGATTCGCCGTGTAGACGCATGCGATTATACTCGTTTGTCGTCGAAACCTATGTCTTTATTGCTGCAATTACATCGGAGATCCACGCACTTTTTCATAGGAAATTTTCAGTTACAGAATTATTCGGTGGCAAGGTAACAGCCCCCATAATCATAAGATAGCGTAATGAATGGCAACTACTATGCTTCGCGATGGAACTAATAAACAAAGAGAGGAATTGGGTTTTAATTGGAAACACGTGAACTCGCAGGCAGCTAGATCTAAACAGCGCCGACCAACAGGGCATAGGTGGGCAAATATGGTCCTGTCCTGTCTGGCCTGACAAGATCCTGACTTTCAGGGCTGGTTAGATCTCGGTAACGATGTACCGGCCGGTTTAGGTATGTACAGGCTTGGTCAAAATTTCCCAGGCCACATGGTCTGCTTTATCAGAGGCATATCCTGCCACTTGTGATAGCAGTAAGGCTATCGAAATTACCAGAGGTGAGAATGATACTTCTGCTATCCTCATTAAAGATCTTAGGTTTCGAGGGATGACGTAATTTCCCGATTATAATGCCCGAAAGGAGAACCTATGGCCTGGGAACTTTTAACCGACCCTGTACGTACCGTCATTGCTAAAAGTAACCAGGCTGCTTTCTTTGCACCTCACTGGTACAGTGGAGCCCTTACGGCTTACCTAAATATCGAAAGGTCTTGAACGGTGAGAACAAGGGCCCGTCTTAAATTACAAGCATTTAGAACTTGAGGGGTGGCATAGGAGCTCTACTGTATACGACTAAGAAGCGAACCATGTAGTCAGGTTACTTCTGGCAAAGACGGTGCTCAGAGGTACAGCGTTTCACATGGCAGACACATTATCCCGATTAGTAAATTATAGTGGTTGATTTTATGCGCGTCCTGAGTCCACCGTTACCCAGATGTCACCGTTACCTACCTGTCGTGTTATAGGAGAATACGTATTAACCCCAAGGCCGTCTTCCTGAAACTGATAAAGTGGATTTTCCATGATGAACCAGGCGATCTAAAAGGGGGTTTCATTTTATAACGTACTTCTGTTCATTACAATACCAACCCTATAGTCTACCCCACCACTCTGTACTAAGCGACAAAAGACAGGCCAGCACTTAGCTCACCCCGTGGATAGGAGCGACAAGACTTATATATGTTCGCGATCTCTACACATGGCCTTAGATCGTGTTCGTGCGTGCGAGAATTTATATGCGCGCGCGAACGAACCCGCAAGCTTGCATACACGCGCTCTCCCCCACAGGCGCAGCTTCTCTCCGAGGGTGGTGACGGCCGCGCGAGCGCGCGCGCTCGTAGCGAACCGTCGAAAATCGCCAGTCAGCGAACTGGCGCCCATTTCCATGTAATTATTCTATCTGCCGAGTTCCCCGAAAATAATTGGCTCCCGGGATCGCCTTCTCACCCCGGCTGTACAGCGCATGAGAGGGGAAAGAAGGCTGCAGCAGCAGCGGCAACGCGGAGGAGTAAGCTGACTCTGTCGAGGGCGGCACAACGCCCCGGCTCGCACAACGCCCGTGCGCGCACGCTGTGTGCGCGCTTTGCACGCGCGCAGCCATACACTTCTCCCGCCTTCTCCGGCCGCGCGCGCTAAGTGGCGACGACGCCTGTTTACCCCAAAACCGGGCACGGATTCCGTGCCCCATGCATATGCATGGCCGCTGCGGCAACGGCCGTGGGGATAACCCGCCCATCTGTACACCTTCAGCACCGGCGCTTTCTGTTTCGCGCGCTCTCGGGTGTGCAGAGCCGCTATACAACCGCCCCCCCCCCCCCCCCCCCCCTATCATCCTCGACTACCTTCTTCCTCCCCCCCGCTTTGCCTGGCCTTTCTGTCGATGCATGTCTGGCGGACGTCTGGGACGAAGCGTGTTGGGGGGCGCCTGCCTTTGCACCTTGCCCGGACCTTTCTCCGGAGAGCCTCTTCGCGCGAAGGCCTTTGTCTTAGACCGTATCAGAAAGCATGCAGCCAGAGGGCGCAGGTCGTCTGTCGAATTGGTTAGCCCCGGCAGCTTGGTGAAAAGGGACGGCATCGAAGTGAAGGACGGGAGGCGGTATGGAAGGTGCCACTGTGAAACTTAGAAATATACTGCATTAACACCTCTTTTTGGGCTAGTTGGTGCATACTTGAAATAGAGAAAAACTAGCGCCAAACCATGCACACCTCAAGAAAGGAACGAGGACGAGACACAAGCGCTTGTGTCTCGTCCTCGTTCTTTTCTTGTGGTGTGCATGGTTTGGCGCTAGTTTTTCTCTAATTGAAACTTAGAAGTCAGAAAGTAGCAGGTATCGTGGTAGGCAGACTAAGAGAGTAAATTGCGGGTGGGTGCAAAATTCAAAAAGCGTCGAGGTGGAACTTAGGCATTCCGCTCATTCACGGGTCCGCGTTGTCAGCAATGAACAGTGAGCATATATGCAAAGCCGGAACAGCTCAGAACGCCTTTAAGTGGCGCCTCGTACATTGGCGCAACGTAAACTCGATTTGGTGCCGCCCGTGCCACGCAGATGCAGGAAGCGAATATCAGGAATTCCCTATTTTGACTAGCCAATGAACCCACTGAAAAAAGAATGACCTAAATTCCCGTACGCAGGACCCAACAGCTGGAAGCACTGAATGCTCGGCGCGCTACAGGGCGCATCATTTGCCTCCAACCATCCTCTCTGTTTCTGCACGAGATTCGGTGCAAGCCGACTTACCGTTAGATCCATCGATTCCCACGAGTACAGACGTGAGGAAGCTTGCCTGGAGCACTTGAGCGGTTCGTGGCTAAATAACTAAAGTCAAATTTGGAAGGTCTTGATTCGCTAGTGGCAAGGGGCCTGAGCCTGCGTGGTCTGTACGGCCGTTCGGCTGCGCTCGAGTGCAAACATTATTTGGTAAACTCAGTACCTGCTTTAAAATTCCTCTTTCTTTCCCTTCTGTCTGCTCACGATTGTACGCACTGCAGTCTCAACAGAAAGGAGTAAAATGGGAGTAAACTGTCCTATTTAGCACACACCCTTTCACAAAAAAAGAGTGCGCTAGGGGACAGCTTGCCCTCTTTTTACTCCCATATAGGCCTATTCGTGTTTAAAGTGTATAACTGGCACTCTACTAAATACGGCGTGGATTAATAACAACGCTATTAAAGAAAAAAAATATTACTTCATTCGACTCCGCGAAGTTCATTAAGACTAGTTATAGATACCTTCGCACCAGTTGCAGCTGGTGGCAACCCCATACTGTCCCTTAATCCCAAGCACCCGCTTCATCAGTAACCCAAAGCCGCACGGCAACAAAAAGCAAGTAGCAAAGCCGACGCGTAAGAATTAGCATGAGCTACCGGCCCAGGTAATTTTCTTTCGTGCGTTGACAGCATAACGGAGCAGCAAAGCTTCGTGCGCACCGTGCACTTCGTGCCTGCAGCAGACGCAAACCAGGCCTAACCTATAAGCCACGCTGCCGTTTAATGAAGACCGTCCGACCAAATCTCACGCATCTGGCGATGGAAAGAAAGCACCACCGGGTATACTAAAGACGGGCGCTCTCGTTTGCTCGGCCACCCGAGGCACGATTCAAGCTGCAACAAGAGCGCGTACATGCACACAAGGACGATCAATACAGGGAGTGTTTCACACGTGTATAACTGGCGCTCTGGCGTCTCGTCCTTGCATGCCTGCCGTCGCTGAAGCCCAAATTGAACCGGTTACTGGCGGGACAACTATTATGTTAATCGCCGCCTCTTTCGCGCTCTCGGGTTCGTCGCACGAGCCGGCGATTCTGCCTGTCTCGCGGCCGCGTGCGCGTCCGATCGTTTACGCGCGGCCAGAAAGAACGCGATTCCCTCGCTCGAACCGCGCGGGACCCGCGCGGCCCGGCGCTCGCGAGTGGTGTTCGCTGAGGAACCTTGCGCAACGTCACGGCCGAGGTGCCCGTGCGAAAGAAGTGTTCTGCCCCTATCCAACGGCAGCTCTTGGCGGTGTTCCCGGCGCCATACGCGATATGCAGGCGCCTTCCCCTTGTTATTAACGGTGCCGGACGCAAATTACAATGCCCCGAGAGCGAGGAATTCGGCGCTTTTTATCGCCATCTCGCTCCGCGAGCTCTAATTAGGGTGTTCGTGAGCACGCTCGGTATGGTTCGCGTTGGTGCGAGATGCTGCCGAGAGGGCCCAGCGTGCGGCCAATCACGAGTGAAGCGGTTTAAATGAGCGCAGACACCTTCCCGCTTTGTATAAGCGGAAGTATACATTATGAACAGGTGGCAATTTATTGAGACTTTCTGTTGTTACCTCTGAGTTGGCGAAGTTACAACATAAGCAGCTGTTGATGCCCTTACCAGAAATGACGTCACTTGCAGTCTGGTGACGTCACTTTCCTCCAGCCAATGGGAATGCCCCGGTCATGTGACGTCACTTACTTCCAGCCAATGGGCGATTTTTATGATTGACGACTCATTTTGGACCCATGGGGCTTTTAATGCTATCGGTTTATTACGCATTTGTTGCGTATGCGTTCCCTGTATCTGCATACTCTCCGAAAATACACGAACTGCAACTCACGATTTATGAGGGGGTTCCGTTGGCCCTTGTTCCTCTGGGGCAGTCGCTTTGTGGACGTATGAATATATTTGCCCTGCAGTGCGCGTCGCGTACTCAGCACAGGAGGCGGCAGCCACTGCTTGGCGCCGCGCCATCATTGTGACAGCGCCAGCGTCTAACCTGCCAACACCCGAAACAGCGTCGAGAAAGCCGAAGCGGACAAGAGTGCCAAGAAAGGACAACAGAGGACCAAACATGTCTTGCCGCTAGACGGGTCGGCATCACTGTTCCCAAAAGGGTAGCGCACCGCCAATCACAGATTTCACGCAGATCGGTTGGAATGGTCGTATCGTTCGGAGACGTCTAACCATGCCTTTAGTGCGCGGACCAAGCCAATGTAGCCACCTTGAAGGCTTTCCAGGGGAACATTAGAGAACTACAGAAGGAAATCCACTGAGCCCAGTAAAGACTCTTCGGAGCATGCGTACCTTCACAGCAAGGCGAACCGAAGAACGCGCTAATGACTCCGCACAGAGAAAGTTTTGCCCCCACCAGCTGTAACGGCATCTCAGCATCTCAAGACGGTAACATTCACAGAGTTCCCCACCACTGGATGCAAGCGGGCAACTCCTTGAACCTTCCGTAATTCTCCGCAGGCAATGAAACTGATGCCCTGTTTTGTCCAGCGTACATACAGAGTCGAAGAATGCCCACGTTAAACCACGAAGAAAATGACCTTACATCGCAGGCATGCGCGATATCAGCTTGCTGCAGCGATGTTTGTTCCTCGATGCTCACGCCTTCTCAAGGCTATCTCGCCGGACGAAATTCCCACGATCTGGAGGTCCCGAGGCGGGCAAGTAATAAGAGCGGGCCGCTTCGTCACCTATTCTTCCATTTAGAGCAAACTTCGCACCTTGAGCCGGCCTCGCTACGGAGCGTGAGATTTTGAACAGGCGATTCATATGAAGCACCGAAGAGAGCGATAGTTCGCACCGGACGAAGGAAGAATCGGAGGCCAAATAGGACAGAAAAAAAGAAGAAGAAGAAGAAGAAGAAGAAGGGAACACGGGCAGCAATGTGAACGAGGCCGCACTCGTGATCCGCGATCGTCAGCCATCCATCAGAATCCATCATCATCGCGCGCTCGTTTGTGCCGGGAAAGGAGGTATAGAGAACAGGGTAAAACGCCTTCCGGTCGCATAGCGTAAGGCGGAGATAGGAGCGAAACAAACGAGAACAACGGGCTCTCCTTCGCTCTGGAGTCTCCCTGAGAAAGGAAATAAAGATCTTCACAGGAGCGGTCAGCGTCGCGATTTTAACTGAGACGAGCACAGAAGGGCTAGGGGAGACAGACGTCAGCAAAAGACTCGGAGGTATATATATATAGGCAAGTTTAATCAGTTCCTGTTCTTTTTTCCTCTGTCAGGACACTGCATGGCAGTTCGTGTATGAACTGTCAATTGTCCTATTGCAGGTCAAGAACCTTCTGGCCTTTACCAAAGTTCACACCGACAGATTTCTTCGTACTGTAACTGAAGGCGATATGTCATCGAAGCGTCCGTGCAGTTGGCCGAAGGCAAAAAAATCATAAAGAAGAAATAATGGCATGCTTTCGAGTTTCAAAAGGCTATATGTATGTTTCGAAACAGCACCGCGAGAGCTGTTCATAATCTTCATAAAAGTACTGACACTTGAAAGAGACAGCTCGCATGATTACGGCAATCCTGCTCAGCTAACGTGAGAATTTGCCCAGAGGGATACGCAAGGTAGGAACTTAATAGTAAATAACGTAAAAATTTCACTCATTGTACTGGAAAGTAACTTATAGCGACAGAAGAATCAAGGAACTGCAGACTCACCAGAGGAGAAGTGATGCAAAGGCACGTGCTTCGTGATGGACTCCACCACATCATGCAGTCCGTACATGCTGAGCAGTTCCTTCATAGTGTTTTCAGCGTAGTCCTTCATAAGGCTCGCGTCCGCAGCTCGATGTTGCTGTTGGTGAACATGAGGCTGCTGCGGTTGATGTTGCTGTTGCTGTTGCGGCTGCTGTAGGTGCTGATGAGGCGGCAACTGCGGATGGTGATGGTGGTGATGATGATGAAGGTGATGCTGCCGCGAACCGAGGAAAGGCGAAGAGCCACCGCCCACTGTCAAGGGGGAGTCATTGCTAAGTCCTTGCTGGCGGAGAGGAGACGACACGGACGACCTGCCGTCCTCCGCAGCTGAGGTCGGCACGTCGTCGTCATCGTCCTCGCTTCTGCGGCCACCGCCACCAACACCACCACCCCCACTGAGGTCCACCACGGCCTCTGGAAAGCAGGAGAGCTTGGGCAACGCCAGGCCTCCGCCTTCCGCGGTTAGCGCACTGTTGAACAGCACCCGTTTGACGGGCTGCTGCGACTTTCGGCGCATCGAGCCACAGTCACTGAGGTCCAGGGGTCCTTCCTCGCGTCCGGCGGAGGAAGCGCCACCCTCCGCGATAGCAGTCGTCAACACTGGCGGAGGCGTCGCTGAGGACGACGCGGCTTCCTTGAAGCACGCCGACGGCGAGACGGCGCCGTCTCCTTCGTCGTCACCGTCTTGCGCGGCGTCCGGCACCGAGGAGGGCAGCGGCGGCGGCGGCTGCATGCGCTGCTCGGAGTCCTGCTCGTCGTCGTCGTCGTCTTCCTCGTCCGAGTCGGCGAACACGGCAGCGGCGATGTTCTTTGGCTGGAAGTTCTTCCTCTTGTTGCGCATGCGTCCGTCCAAGGCACTCTCAGTGTCCGGCCAGGGACAAGGCACTTCGCTGAAGGCGGCGCCCGTGGGCATCGAGGCGGCGGATGAGCTGACGGCCAGCGGGTCCTGCGGTCCGTCGTCCGCTTCGTTGTCATCCGAGTTGTCGTCCGTTAAGGCCCCGTTCAAGGCAGCTTGCGGCCTCTCGTCGTCGTCGAGGTCGTCCTCTTCGGCGGGCTCCCGGAGAGGCGGCGCCCGCGGCGAGCAGAGGTCGTCGGGCGCCTCGTCGGCGCAGGCGTCGTCTCCGCCCGCTGCCATGACGGCAGCCAGGTCTTCCGGGTCCGAGGTGCGGGCGAGCTTCTCACAGATGGCGTTCAGCTTGAAGGCACTGCTGGGCGGCCGGCAGGCGGCTTCCGACGTCATGTCCGCCGTCTGGCCAGGGCGTTACCTGCTGTCGGCCCTGCGCAAGCGACAAGAACATACAAGATGTCTGTCAGGGACTGCTGTGCACATATGAACGCGTGCACTGCATTGCGAGCACAACAACAACTGGCGTAGATAGGCTGTTCGGGCTCTGAACCGGTCTGACGACAGGCGACTGACCCTTAATGCCATTGCGCATGCAGCTGATTTTGGCGCCTGTCACTAGAACAGTGTGGAAGTAGAATTGCTGAATGCTTCGATAAGAGATATCTCTGACAGGTGAATAGATGTCAATGCCGACTTCATTTAAAAGCATCAAAGGAGGCCTGTAAACGATCGTGAAGATACATATTACGCATGTGCAAAGTCGTATGTAAGCGTGTGTCAGTACTGAGGTCAAGCAAGAGTCCAAGATCTGAGCAAATCTGCTGACAAATGACACTCACAACACTGGAACACAGAGCCCGCGCTGTTCAAGATCGTGCAGGAACGCGCACGGCATTCTGACAGCGAGCTCGCTCAATCATTCATGGGTGCATAGCGCGGAGTCTGTAGATGAGGGGTCGGCTTGACCCGCCACAGCCGTGCGCGCGTGTTCTTTTGCGGAAGGAACTCTATCCTCACAGAGACACGTCTGGCCATTCCTATGGAACGGACGACGACCCTTGCGAACACAAAAACTGCCACCCGCATGCGTTCCCGCAACAACCCCACGCAAATTGCGCGGTTATACGGGGTGAGGGGTCGCCCACGCTCCTCTTATCAGCATACTATGCTTGGAGCCCACGCGTATGCGAAGGCAACAGTACAAACGAAGATCTCACATGGCTTCTCAACTCGACCTGCAGGAGCGCATAAACGTAGACTGCACCACCAAAATCACCGCGCTATAAAGATGCGTCGAGACGGGGGTACCAACGGCGAAATCTAGAACAGATTGGACGGGCCCTAGGAGTAATAGAAGAAAAAAGAAACTTCTTAAGTCTCCGCGGAGCAGAGCAATGCGCAAAGGATCACCGCGCAGTCGTGCCCGCATTCTCACGGGACCAGAGCGCACTCGCCGTTCAGTTCTAAAGCGCGGGCAAAGCCTTCTCCCCTACCTCCCGTCGTAATCACGACCTTTTGTAATGACACCTCATTACCGGACTGGAAAGACCAACACGTGATTCCACGACTACGACAGCGCGGCACACACACACACGCGGATGAAGGTAAACGGAGCGCGCCGATAGCCCCGAACAAAAGGCAGCGCGCATGTCTCTGATCGTTAGCGGGCCCGCGGCATCTCCCTCCGCGGGACACACAGTTCGAAGACCGAAGATTCCTACTTTCCCTGAGCAGGCATATACGATTGTCTCCAGTGAGGATTACTGCGGCGTGCCTAATTCTATGGCGTGTCGAGGTATATAACGAGGCACAGACTAAATGCGCGGGGTAATTTGCAGGAACTGATTGTTAGTTTGGCCGTTAACGACTGGCTCAAGCAGCCAGTTAGCTAACGACTGGCTATAACGCCGTTCGGGCAACGTGGCGGAGGGTATTCGAGTTACGGTGACTGCTTTATCGGACGCTGGCTAACGCGAGATGCGCTTAATGCCCTGGGATGGCCGGAAAGTATAATGGAATTTCGCAGGAGGGGCAGGAAGAGCGTTTCGTGGGGCCCATGGGAAAAAAACATACGAAAAAGGTTTGAAGTGAGAAACTGTTCTGAAAAAAAAAAAATGTGTACAGATGTGTTTATGATAATACCAAGACTTCAATCGCCTTGATGCAATTAGCGTAGAGCGATGGCATAAAGTAAATACATCACATAAATGAGAGATATAATGTAAATCAAGGGTGAAGAAAGGCGAGAACCGGAGAGATAGCAGTGCTGTAGCCGAAGAAACTATGAAATAAATAAGAGGAGAGTTCGGCAGACAGGCGACAGCAGAAGCGAGAACGATGCGCCAAGTAAACAAATAAATAAATAAAGGCAAAGAAGATCATGAACCTGAGAGATCGGTGCTGCAGCCAGAGGACCCACGAAAGAAACATTAAGGAGGGTTCGCCAGAGATATGAGTCGGCAGCAGAGGCGAGAATGATGCGTCTCAATCGCCCGCATAAGCCTGGCCCCATCAAGACGTGCGTGCCCGCTTACAGTATACACACAGTCGGTCCAACTACATCAAAGTGACACGGCAGAGACGTTTTCTCCGCGCATCATCACGTCGCAATTACGATTCCACCGCCGATTTCCGCGTGCAGTGCGATCCCTCTACGTGCGCCGCCAATCCTAGCGAAGGGGAGAGAGAGAGAGAGATAGACAGGGCGTGCCATTAAATGTCGCTAATTGCGGAAGGGCTTCAGAACGAGCGAAGAGCGAACCTGCGCGTCGGCGCGAAAGGAAGCGAGCCTGTTCAGCACCGGAGTGTCCTGCACGGAGCGACGTTGCTGTGTCAACCCTACGCTGCTCCTCCCCGCCTCTTCCCCAACCCTCCTCCTCTTGCTTCTGGTCTCCAGAGGAAATCCTCGAAGCTGGAGATGAGTACGTGCTCTCCAGTCTAGACGCCGCGAGTAGCATGCGGCCACTCTCAGACTGGGTGTGGCGGGCGCAGTGCGGCAATTAAAGAGCGTCCGATCAAGACGAGCACGCGACAGCCGAGCGACTATGCTGGCGCGAAGGGGCGAGTGGATCATCCTCCACTGCGAGCCGCGCCATCACCCCCGGAGGGGCAAGATCAGGAGAGCGTAATGACGCCCCATTTGCGGTGGAGTGTCCGCACTCGGGGCGCGCTACAGTGCCGCGCAGTCTCAGGCGACGGCGATCGGTGACCGGTCAGCCGCCTTTCGTATTTGAACACCTTGTCTCTATTTTCTTTCCCTTCCACCAATTTCCTCCAAAACAGGCCAAGACAACTTACGGAGACCATCACCACATTCAGCCGAAAGAGCAAAGTATGGCAAGCAAAAATAATAGTAATAATAAACGAAGAAAAACTAGATTTGTGCTAAGCCAGGTCGTTTGGACTTCTTTCTCCACTCAAGCGACCGTGCGCAATTTCCTTCAAAATTACCCAGACCTTCTCTTGTGGGGCCGAAACACGTCCAAGAGATGTCGCGGTGCCACTATTGAGTGGCTAGCGTTCCATGCGCTTTAGACAGCGAACAGTACGAAGAACCCCCTGCTCTTCGATGTGTTGACTACACAGAGAAAGGAAAGTGCGCCTCGACAGCCGCACCAAATGGTTAGGGCTTGTATTTAGATTACACGCTACATGTTAGATATGGACATTACAGCGAGAAATGGAAGGAAAAACGACCAGTGCAACGTAACAGGAGCACGTTACAACGGTAAGGATCGGGAATAAACATGAGCTGACAATAACCGCGACGAAATTAAAACGTGGACAGCACGACAGTGTGAAAGGTAGTCGAAGGTGGCAAGGAATCAGGTGAAGTGAGGATGATAGAACCTGCATGGTATAGAGCTGGCCGCGGCTGGCGCTATGCATGCGTAATCGTATAACACAGGGAGAGGTCTCTGTCCTGCAGCAAACATATCTCGGGCCATGATGATGATGCGATAATGGTGAAGGTAACGGTATGGTAACGATGAGATATTAACTGCATAAGGGCTTGCGCATGAAATACAGGATGAAAGAAAACTTCGCCCTTACGAGAAAGGAACTACGTTTTATCTTTCAGGCAAGATTATGAAGAGCACAGCCTCCGCTAATACGGGACCGGCGTTATTAAGTTTATACTGCGGCGCATATTCGAAAGGGGTGGCCCATCTCCGTCGAGGGGCGGGATAACGAGTTTTATATCTTCTCATCACCAATTCCAGCGAGTCTGCAATAAGGTTCGCGGACGCTTAGCGCGTACGCAAGGCGCACCGCGCTGCACTCGCGGAAAGGTCCGAGACGAAAACGGATGAGTGCGTAAAACACGCCCGCAAGAGAGCGCGGGGGGAAATAAAGAAACGAAGGAAGCGAGCAGGCGAACGTGGAACGAGTGTGGCGCCCATATACGCCCGAGGAAGCCACCGTGGTGCGCTACCGCACCATGCGCACCCGCTCCACCTTTTCATTTCCCCCACCGCGCCACTATTACGTATACGTGCGCCCCGACTTCGCAACCGGGTCAACAAACCCCGCGCTCATAACCAAACCCAAGACGCTCCCACCTGCATCCCGATTACCGCGCGCTTGTGGGTAAGGCACACACTCGATGGCCGAGCGCGCGCTGAGACGCGCAGGAACGCAGCAGTTGTGGAGGGAGGCCTCGAGGTGGGCTTGGCACGCGTGTAGGTGGCGCGCTCTCCCTCGCTCCTCTCGTATAGCGTCCACGTAGAGCGCGCGGACGCGCGACGCGCGAGCGCTTCGGAGATGATGGACGGCGGCGCGCCGTGGGGCTCGCGGGGCTTCTAGCATCGAAGGAAAAAAAAAAGGCGGCTTTCGAAAGACGCTTGGAAGTTTGATATCCGTGAATTGGGGGTCTAGAATGGAAAGAGCCTCGGCAGTGGGCAAGTAGAGCAATGGTTCTGACACGTACCTAGTCCAGACCCATAAGTGCCTTGTCACTATTATAGGAGGGGAGCAAACTTGAACTAGGAGAAGATTGGAGAGCGTTTGAGAGCTGTCCGGTGCTTCGACAAGGGGACTTCTCCTTGAAGCGTTAATCATCGAAATGAGGCATATCCCTTCCTCTTCTTGCCGTCAGGCGTCTCTCCTCCTCTCTTCTACTGTCTCACTATTAGGGTTATTCGCGAACAGACGTACTCCGAAGAAGAGTAAACGTGAAAATTCTCAGAAGGAGGAGCGAGTGTAACGGTGACCATTGGTAACCCAATTCAGCGCGAATGTTGCGCAGTTCACCAGCTGGAAAGAGCGGGCATTACCTGGGACAAGAGAAATTGCAACCTCGTGTTTCCTCAAGGAGTCACCTAAGTTTGCAAGCTGCGCGTAGCAAGAACACGAATCATTTGGAATGTCATCACCAGTTTTTTTCCATAAATCGATGGTCTCAAGTTCAAGCGAAACTTCGCGACTCCTTTATCGGTGCTCCTACTCCTGCGCAATTGCGACAACACCGCACTTTGCAAGTCAATTGATTGCAGTAGCCGGCGATCTCCTCAGCTCAGCTGTGCGATTATGATCTCGTCTGAATAAAGCAGGGAAACGGGAAGCAAAAAAAAATAAGTGACAAGAACCGCATGAGCAGCGCAGTAGTGATGCAGCCGGCGCAATATTTCATCACCCGTGTTTCCAGCAGCGCAAAGAGGGCCCCTGTGAAACGAAGAACCGAAGGTCGTAAAGCTGACTTTTTCCCGGTGTTTCTTTGGTTTCACGTCCGCGCCGGCGATGGGAAAAGACCGAAATGAAGTAGGCGTTGTTGTAGAGTCCTTCAGTGATTAATAGTGGCCAGTATCATTTGCATCATTCGCGAAACGGGCGTCAGGGCAGGGTGGAAAACAAGAAAACCCATTTGCAAGTGAATACACAATATCGTGTTCTCTCCACCTGAGACCTCCACCTATTGATCGCTCTTAAGGGACGTGGGAGATATATGGCTCTCGGGGGAGGACGGCATAATGCGGTTTCTTGTATTTGGAACATGCTGGACGGCCCAAAGCTGCGCATGGAGGGCATAGAAAAAGCTCGCCAGCCTTGATGTAAATGGAGTAATGACAAATGGGCTCCGAAAGGCGCAAGACGCAGAAGAAATGCGAGAACCGTTACTCATTCTGACTGCGAGTTTAAGTCGATCTTGTGATGAAAGATTACGAGAAAGAAGACTACACTGCTGGCAATGCAACGCTACTCAAAGGTGTGTCCGTTCCCCGGAATAGTAAGTAGCATATCTCACGACGTTCCTCCCGTAACTTAGGAGATATTGCTGCTGGTTGAATTTGCAAGAACGCGGCCGGAGTACATTCTAGTTTTAAACAAATCGTCTACAAAACTACAGCGACGAGACGGACGCAGCACAGAAAACAAGGTAAGGCACTATTCTGACCTATGTCCTTACTCCTGACAGGTCCTTGCCCTGCCGTCTTTCTAGTGCCCGGCAATGTTTTTTTTTTTTTTCTACTTCTGTGATGCATTAGCACTAACTATATACAGGTTCGCAAACACATTACCGTACGAGTCTATAGGTTTTATTATATTTTCTGGGCCGACACATAAAACGCCAGGCAGAAAGCATAGTTGCAAGCTTGCGACGTGACCCTATAAACCGTTCTCAAGCCCCGCAGTAGAAAACGCGAGTACTTGATAGCTCTGCGCTTATGCCCGCTACTGTGTATGCAGCTCGTGGGAAGGGCTGCCTAAGCGAGGAAGGGTCTTCCGTATAATCTAACGCCCATCATCCCGGCTACCTCCATTGATCCAGGCTCCTTATAACAAGCCTTTCGCTCCGTCCTATCGGCGGAGCCATTCTTCTCAAAGGAGAACGTGGCCCTACTTCTCATGCGAGCGCTATGGACTGGGAGTATGATAGGCACCCACGTCGCAGAGAGAGCTTCCTTCTCTTTAACACTGTGCGACGCAGTCGATAGAGGGCGCCATCGCCGAAATATGCCGAGAAATTATAATTGCGCACAGGTGCACGCCACAGGACCCCCCGCCGGCAGAAAGCGCGCGGGTCTCTGGCATAGAGCACGGCGCCTGAACCCGGAAAGCGGCGAGGAGAGGTGCTAGATTACGATCGAACGGCGCCTCCGTGAAGAGGCGAGCGCAGTGGACGAATTTTGTGCGGAGTATTAATTACGAAGCATTAATCACCGCCCTAATTGGCACCTTTGGCGAGCAGCAGCCACCGTGTGCACAGACACACAAGAAAGCGTGCGCGCGCGCGAACGCCACGGCGCGACGAAAAGCGGTCCTGGGAACAAAGGAGACAGGGGTGACACCGTTTTTTTTTTCTTTTGTCCTTTCCTGCGCGTCGACGTCGACCTTTCATGCTGAAGAGGTCGGCCCGTTCTTTCCCTCGTGACCGGACTGAAGCACCAAAGCGGTCATCGACTTCCTGGGTGCACGCCGCCAACGCAGGAGCCCTCATCTTCCTATGCTGCATGCGCAGCATCGTCGGCTCTTCGGCCCTTTTCCTTACGACCAATTGGTGCTTCAAAAACTTTCATTGCAGTCGTTTTCCGGCTATTCGTAGCTTACGTTAAGTCAGCTTTGGTTACAGGCTGGTCTGTTCCTGGCACACAAGTTTTAGCTTGCAGCACCAGCTTGCCCTTAACAAAATTGATGGTACAGAAGAAGGGAGGGAGTTTTGAACGGCGTTGATATGTATAAGTGTCGTCGGTTACGTAACTGTCTATCTACTGAGCGCTTAATGACAATAGAATAGTTTGGCTGCCTGCTCACTTGCTCGCCCAGTCAGTCGCTCACTAATTCCCCTCGCTGTTTCGCTCACTCACGCTACTCACTCACCCCACTCATTCACACCGGCTACTCACTAACCTCATTCATTCTTCATATCCACTCGCTTGCCTCACTCACTCACTCACTCACTCACTCACTCACTCACTCACTCACTCACTCACTCACTCACTCACTCACTCACTCACTCACTCACTCACTCACTCACTCACTCACTCACTCACTCACTCACTCACTCACTCACTCACTCACTCACTCACTCACTCACTCACTCACTCACTCACTCACTCACTCACTCACTCACTCACTCACTCACTCACTCACTCACTCACTCACTCACTCACTCACTCACTCACTCACTCACTCACTCACTCACTCACTCACTCACTCACTCACTCACTCACTCACTCACTCACTCACTCACTCACTCACTCACTCACTCACTCACTCACTCACTCACTCACTCACTCACTCACTCACTCACTCACTCACTCACTCACTCACTCACTCACTCACTCACTCACTCACTCACTCACTCACTCACTCACTCACTCACTCACTCACTCACTCACTCACTCACTCACTCACTCACTCACTCACTCACTCACTCACTCACTCACTCAGCCACGCAGTGACCCACCTCACTGGATGTACTCGTCTGGTCTGTCAGCGCCCTCTCGTCACTAAACTGCGCAGGAACCGTACCGAGAGTATTTATTCTCGCTCGCAGATCTTCTCGCTGGTTTCCGTGCGAGCTGATTCGT